>NC_090386.1:86123498-86421200 GCF_036365525.1 Heterodontus francisci | reverse complement strand
AGGAGGCAGTGCAGGAGAGGACGCAAGGATGTGCTGATTCCTGCATCTGAGGTGGGTAATAAATGCTTCATTGGCGACGTTATCAATTGGTGCCTTCACTGCAGAACATAAAAAGGTGTGCGCAACAGTAATTTCAGTGGATGGAGGGAGGCAAGCTCTGACACTGATTTGCTTTATTTCTTTTCATGTAAAAACATGCCGTCGAGAAAACAATCCTTGAGACTTAAGGTCAGCATTCAAGCAACGAAGGCAACTGGATCATGCTGCGGAGCTGGTCACGATGTGGAAAGGAACATTGCATTTATGGATGAAGTGGGAGCGCACATTGGGATGTGCTTGGGGGGAACATTCACCAAGAATAGACTGAGCTCAGACTCTTGTGACTTTGCCTTCTTCACATGGACAATACAGTAGTGGAATAGAGAGCCAAGCGTTCATTCACCACAAGGCTCTCCAGGAACAATCTCTTTAGCTGTGCATAGCAGAGACTCGGCCTGTCTGTCTCACGGGAATGCTGGAGACACAACACTCAT
The DNA here is from genome assembly GCF_036365525.1 of Heterodontus francisci. Lineage (NCBI taxonomy): Eukaryota > Metazoa > Chordata > Chondrichthyes > Heterodontiformes > Heterodontidae > Heterodontus > Heterodontus francisci. The sequence goes on along the minus strand of NC_090386.1, from coordinate 86,420,667 downwards.
GTATCCATGCACAGCAGTTCCTCGGATGCTTAATGAACTGAATAAAACTTCTCAATAATTAACACCAGAATTGTTGAGGTTTTGTTTTGGATGCTATTTCCCCGACTTTGCAACTGCACTTCAGATATTCAACTGTGGTGGAGGGGTGGAGGTAGGGGGGTAGAGGGAGGGGTGGAGGTAGGGGGGTAGAGGGAGGGGTGGAGGTAGGGGGGTGGAGGTAGGGGGATGGAGGTAGGGGGTGGAGGTAGGAGGGTAGAGGGAGGGGTGGGTGAAGAGGGGGTAGAGGGGTGGGTGAAGAGGGGGAGGGAGGGGTGGGTGAAGAGGGGGAGGTGAAGAGGGAGAGGGGGGAGGGGAGGTGAAGAGGGAGAGGGGGGAGAGGTGGGGAGAGCGGGGAGGGGTTGGGAGAGGGAGCATGCAAAAGGCAGGGACCAGACAGTTGCAATGCCTGAAGTACTGTTGAGAAGTAGGGGAGAAAACAACTGGATTGGGCATCCGCAGCCGGGGGGAACGGCTGAATGGAGAGGGCCGGAAGCGAGAGGCCGTAGAGAGCCGCGGGGAGCGAGCGGCCGAAGACCTTGGTGTCACCGGGTGTGGGGACTGGCCGGTAAGTCTTTTGCTGTTGTGTTTATGGCGCATGCACAGAAAAACGCACTCCTCTTCCGCCTCGATGCTCCCCCCCCACACCCTCCCCAACCCCTGTTCTCCCCCCCTTCCTCCCCCCCGCTCTCCCCCACTCTCCCCCCTCCCCCCCCACTCTCTCCCCCCCCACAGCTCTCCCCCCCACCATTCTCCCCTCCCCCCGTCTCCCCCCTCCCCCCAGCTCTCCCCCACCCCCCTCCCCCCTCCTCCCCCCTCACCCTCCTCCACCCTCGCCCCCTCCTCACCCCCCCTCCTCCCCTCCCTCTCCCTCGCTGCTCTCCCCCCCGGCTCTCCCCCCCCCACCGCTCTCCTCCTTCCCCCAGCTCTACCCCCTCCCTCTTTTCCCCCCCTCCCTCTTTCTCCCCCCCACTCTCCCACACCCCCCCACCGCCGCTGCTCTCCCCGCCCTCCGCGCTGCTCTCCCCGGCCCGCTCCACTCTCCCCGACCCGCTCCACTCTCTCACTCCGGCCATTGTATGCTGCCACGTGTTTGTTAGGTTGCCTCTGTGTGATTCTTTGAGCAGCGCCATCTTTAGTCCTGGCAGCTGCTACAGTCGTAAGCTGTGACGTTTTAGTGGCACATGCTGTATTTGCGCATGTGCCAAAACAGCGCCACCTACCGATAGCGTTGTCAACAAATGCAGTCTTCTTGATATGCATACCTCAATACCGTATGCCAGCAGGATCTTTGGTGGGAAGCATCTGAGGATGCTAAAGGAGGTAAGAATGGAAATTGAGGAGGCACTGGCCATAATCTTCCAATCCTCCTGAGATACATGGGTGGTGCCAGAGAACTGAGAATTGCAAATGTTACATCCTGTCCAAAATAGGGTGTAAGGATAAACCCAGCAACCACAGGCCAGTCAGTTTAACCTTGGTGATGAAACAATAATGCAGGACAAAATTAACAGTTACATGGACAAGTGTGGATTCATTAAGAAAAGCCAGCATGGATTTTTAAAGGCAAATTCTGTTTAACTAACTTAATTGAACTATTTTATGAGGTGACAGAGAGAGTTGACGATGCCATTGTGGTTGATGTGGTGTACATGGAATTCAAAAAGCATTTAATAAAGTGCCAGATGACAGACTTGCCAGCAAAGTTGAAGCCCATGGAATAAAAGGGACAGTGAGAGCACAGATGAGAAACAGAGAGCAGTGGTTAATGGCTGTTTCTCAAACTGGAGCAAAGTATACAGTGATGTTCTCCTGGGGTCGGTACAAGGACCATTGCTTCTCTTAATTATATATTAATGACCTAGACCTGGGTTGTACCGGGCACAATTTCAAACTTTGCAGATGACACAAACCGTGGAAGTATTGTGAACCCTGAGGAGAACAGTGATAGACTTCAAGACGACATAGACAGGTTGGTGGAATAGGCGGAAATATGGCAGATGAAATTTAATGCAGAGAAGTGTGAAGTACTACATCTTGGTAGGATGGCTGAGGAGAGGCAATATAAACTAAAGGGTATAATTCTAAAGGGGGTGCAGTAACAGATAGACTTGGGCGTACAAAAGCAAAATATTGTGGATGCTGGAAATCTGAAATAAAAACTGAAAATTCTGGAAATACACATCAGGTCTGGCAGCATCTGTGGAGAGAGTAACAGAGTTAAAATTTCAGGTCTGTGACCTTTCTTCAGAACTAGGAGTATATGTGCAATGTGAAAGCATATGTGCACAAATCGTTGAAGATGACAGGGCAGTTTGAAAAGGGATGTGGGATCCTGGACATTATAAATAGAGGCACGGTATGCAAAGGCAAGGAAGTTATGATGAATCTTTATAAAACACTACATCGGCCTCAACTGGAGTATTGTGTCCAATTCTGGGCACCACACTTCAGGAAGCATCTGTCGGCTTTAGAGAGGGTGCGGAAAAGATTTTCAGTATAGTTCCAGGGAAGACGGGCTTCAGTTGGGTGGGTAGACTGGAGAAACTGAGGTTGTTCTCTTAGGACAAGAGAAGGTTGAGAGGGAAGACGGGCTTCAGTTGGGTGGGTAGACTGGAGAAGCTGAGGTTGTTCTCTTAGGACAAGAGAAGGTTGAGAGGAGATTTGATAGAGGCATTCAAAATTATGAGGGGTCTGGACAAAGTAGATGGAAAGAAACTGTTCCCATTGGTGGAAGGGTCAAGAAACAGAGGGCACAGATGTAAGGCAATTGGCAATAGAACCAAAGGTGACATGGGGAACATTTTATTTTTACACAGCAAGTGGTTAGGATCTGCAATGCACTGCCTGAGAGTGTGGTGGAGGTAGATTCAATCGTAGCTTTCAGACGAGAACTGGATAAGCAGCTGAATGGAAAATCATTGCAGGGCTACAGGGAAAGAGCAGAGTGAGTGGGACTAGCTAAATTGGTCTTGCAGAGAGTCAGCATGGGCTCAATGGGCTGAATAGCCTCCTTCTGTGCTGTAACCATTCAATGAGTCTATGGGCTAAATTTTACTGGGGATCTGCCGTCCGCAGCGGCATCCTTTGAATTCAGTGCGGCATTTAGCAGCCGTCGCAGAACCACCGTGATATTACGCGCAGGGGCTCATTAACATCACTGCGCCAAGTCTCCCCCCGATATTACGTGGGGAGAGGGGGGACATTCGGTGCAGAAAGAGTTTTGACAGTTGTGCAGCAGGTGCTGGGACCCTATTTTAGCGCCCCAGCACCTGCTTCCTGACAGCTGTCAAAGAAATACTTACCCGACTGCTGAAAAGTGGGGCTGCTGTCAATCTGGCAGTGAAGCAGAAAGTGCTGCAGAAATCCAGCAGGTCAGGCAGCATCTGTGGAGAGAGAAGCAGAGTTAACTTGTTCAAGATCACAGACCTGAAAATTAACTCTCTCCACAGATGCTGCCTGACCTGCTGAGTGACCCCAGCACTTTTTGCTTTGCTGCCACGTACTTACCGTGCTGTGCCCCAGTGTCCTGTGAAGTTGTGATCCTCTTCTTCCACTCAAGTGTAACATCCCTTCTTGTCGGCGTGCTGCACCTGGGTGAATAATCTTAAATTTGCACATTCCGGAACGTGAGACTTAAAGACACCATAAAGATTATCACAGAGATTTACAGAGAACACACTGACACAAATGGAAATGCACGGGTGTCACAGCAATATAAATCCATCTTTCACTAAATGTTCCTCACCAACATGTGTGTCCTTTTCTTTGTGTGAATGATGTGTGCCAGCATGTAGCGTCAATGTCACATCCCTTTGCACCATTGGCCATTCAGAAGAGCCAACGTATGCAGTAACATCATTGCCATGCCACCATTACTCATGAGCATCTCCACGGATGCAGTGACATGGACATTGGCTCAGTCAGCTGCTGCCTCTAATGGTTTACATAGGGATGCTGCAGATTTGGACTGGTGCACAGCAGGTGAGCGACGGTGATGTGTGGCTTGCAGAGCTCATGTCAGTGCCTATGGAACAGACAGTCTTTGTCTGATAAGCCACTGCCATAAAACCCTACCTCACTGCCCTCCCTGCGTGCACAGCCTGGGTGTCATCTGTCCTCCCATGCGTCTTTCATGTTGTAGATCCTCAGCGTCTTCATAGTCCGAGGAGGAATCCTGTTGACATCTCTCCTCATCATGCCAGGCCTGTTGGGTGCATAGTTGTGCAGAGCAGCAAAGAAAGGAGCTGGCCTTTTTGGCCGGTAGTGCAGGGCATCACCCTATCCATCCAGGCATTGGAGGCGCTCTTTCAGCATGCCGATCTCCTGCTCAGTGGCTGGCGTTGTATCTTTCCTCTGCAGCAGTGGTGGAGTCTCTCACTGGTGTTGGGAGCCATGTCTGCAAAGGATAGCCCTATCTCCAAGAAGCCACCCCTCCATCTGAGCCAGCTCAGTCAACAGCGGTGACAGCTGGGACTGGCGCAAGACCCAGGTGTCATGGCAGCTGCCTGAGAAGTGGTCACAGTCTTGTTGCAAGCATCAGCAGTGTTCACACACCAGCTTCACCTAGATTGAGAGGGTTCCTTTAATGGTGACGTCTGTAGGTGGTAGCCTGGCAGTAGGCCTGATGGTCACATGAGTGCAATCTATGAACATTACAACCTATGGTTCTCCGGCAATGCTGCCAGAACCAATGGTCCTCTGGGCCTGGCTGTGAGAGTCCGTCCTGACGCGGAAAATTCAGCCCTATGTTTCTTAAATGGGGAAGAGGAGGGACATCACAAAAGAACCCAAACATATAAGGTCTTTAAGATTATGAAAGAGTTTGATAGGGTATATGTAGAGGAGATGATTCTTTCCACTTGTGACGGAAACCAGAACTAGAGGCCAAAATATAAGATAGTCACTAATAAATCCAGTAGGGAATTCAGGAGAAACTACTTTACCAAGAGAGTGGTTAGAATGTGGAAATCACCACAAGAACTAGTTGAGGTGAATAGCATGGATGCCTTTAAGGGGCATCTAGAATAAGTACATAAGGGAGAAAGGAATATAAGGACATATTGGTGGGGTTAGTTGAAGAGGGGTGGGAAGAAGCTTGGGGGGAGCATAACACAGGCACAGATCTGTTGGGCCGAATGGCCTGTTTCTGTGTTGTAAATACTATATAATACTATGTATACCATATAAAGAAGTTCCTCCTTGATTTTTCCTTTTATCTGCTGGTGAACCTGATCAGAAATCCCAACAGCAGCAGAAGAGGATAAGAGGGAGAAAGAGGGTGAGCAGGGAAACAGCACGGACCTGTTCAGAGACACCAACAGTGGCAGCGGAGAATAAAAGTGAGAGCAAGCAGTGGAACAGTGCAGATCTGATCAGAGAAACTTGCAACAACAGCAGACGATAAGAGAGAGAGAGAGAGAGAGAGAGCAGGGTAACAGCACAGACCTGAGTGATGTATTTCCATAAAAGCAAAGAGTGACATCAGAGGACAGCAGGTAGGTAACTTGTTGAGTATTAGTTTATTAAAAAAAACTAGGGCAGTAGTTTAATAGGATTGGAAAACTATAAGGTACTGTATTGTTACAAGGTGTTTTTGGTATTAAAACTTAGGATTCTGTGTTTTTAAAAACTGAAAATGATTTCAGTGGACATTGAGACATCTGGAAATAACTGAACGTTATGGATGTTTTGAAAGGAAGTTCAACAAAAGCTGAACTGGTAAACAAGGACTGGAATGCAGGTAATTTCAAGGAAACCAGCAAGGGTGGTGGGGGGGCGGCAGGGTTTGACCTCAGAGCTACCCTCTGTTATGACAAGAGAGAATTTATGACTGGGCATGTGACTTATTTATGGAAGGTTTTGGTTTCATTTTTGAACTTTAAAAGCCAGTAGGTTTGGACAAAAGCATGCATTCTGAAATTTGATTTTGACCTGCCTGGAGATCAGAAGAAGATCCAGGAAAAAGTGTTACCTGTCTGTAAAGAATCCTTGCTCTGGAGAAGCAAAAGCTTGTATGAAGTGGTACTATTAGAGTCATAGAGTCATAGAGTTATACAGCATAGAAACAGGCCCTTCGGCCCATCGTGTCTGTGCCTGCCATCAAGCACCTAACTATTATTGTCCCAGTTTCCAGCACTTGGCCCGTAGCCTTGTACGCTGTGACATTTCAAGTGCTCATCTAAATACTTCTTAAATGTTGTGAGGGTTCCTGCCTCTACCACCACTTCAGGCAGTGTATCCCATATTCCAACCACCCTCTGGGTGAAAAAACTATTGCCTCCTGCATTTTTGAAGAAACCCTGAATCTTGCATTTTTTTTAAAAAAGGACTTTTGCATTAAATGTGAGAACCGACACCTGATGCTATACCCCTGATGGAAGACCAATGTGACGTCTCCTGCAGTTGAATTTCCTTGAATGCAGACTGTTCATCAAACTTGGCCAGAGAGACTTGCACAGAGCATCCAACTATTCGACTTTGGGACACCTCGCCAAACCGAAGAACTTACTTCCAGATCATGACAGTCTAAGTTTATTCTTCTTTTCATTCCTTTTGCAATAGATGTAAACCAAACTCTCTTTGTTCCCAGTTTACTAGTTTTTGGATGTATGTGCATGTGCATGAAGGTTAGGGAAAATAAGGAGGTTTCATATCCCAATTCATATATAGATTTACTTCATTATTGGTTAAGACTTGATTTTAGGGCGGCACAGTGGCGCAGTGGTTAGCACCGCAGCCTCACAGCTCCAGCGACCCGGGTTCAATTCTGGGTACTGCCTGTGTGGAGTTTGCAAGTTCTCGGGTGCTCTGGTTTCCTCCCACATGCCAAAGACTTGCAGGTTGATAGGTAAATTGGCCATTATAAATTGCCCCTAATATAGGTAGGTGGTAGAGAAATATAGGGACAGGTGGGGATGTGGTAGGAGTATGGAATTAGTGTAGGATTAGTATAAATGGGTGGTTGATGGTCGGCACAGACTCGGTGGGCCGAAGGGCCTGTTTCAGTGCTGTATCTCTAAATAAAAATAAACAGTTAATTTTGTTGCTCATTAAAGAAACCTGGTTGGTATTCTTTATTCTGGGGACAAATAGAGTATCTAATTGGCTGTTTTTGGTGAGTGGGAAAATTTATTGTTATGCTGTGACCTGTGGAGAAGTGGGACTGAATTAACAGTCCTCCACTGCTCGTCAACTGTCCCACCGTAAAATCTTTGTTTCCAGTCTACTTTAGCCAAGTCCTCCCTCATTCTATTGCAGTCCCCCTTGTTCAAGCACAGGACCCTGGTATTGGATTTTATCTTCACACTCTCCATCTGTATTCTAAATTCAACCATACTGTGATCACTCCTTCCAAGAGGATCCCTAACTATGCGGTCATTAATTATTCCTGTCTCATTATACAGGACCAGATCTAGGATAGCTTGCTCCCTCGTCGGTTCCATTACATACTGTTCAAGAAAACTATCACGGATACACTCAACGAATTCCTCCTCAAGGCTACCCTGACTGAGCTGGTTCGACCAATCTACATGTCGATTAAAATCCCCCATGATAATTGCCGTACCATTTTTACAGGCATTAGTTATTTCTTTGTTTATTGCCCGCCCCAATGTGATGTTATTATTTGCTGGCCTATAGACTACACCTATCAATGACCCCATGTTTGAATCCCTCCAATCAGATTTCCGCTCCTATCACATCACTGAATACTCAAAGCTGCAAATGACGTCCTCTGAGACAGTGGCCATGGTGAACGATCCCTGCTCATCCTTCGCTACCTCTCTCTGGTTGACCACACCATCCACCTGTTGGCTGAGTGATCTGCACTCCATGAATAAAGGCTCAAGACCCAAGAGTCCGATCAGCTTGACAGAGATTTTGTTGGAAGGTGCACGTTGAAAGAAGGAAAAACTTGCACTTATATTTATTTTTTATTTATTTAGAGATACAGCACTGAAACAGGCCCTTCGGCCCACCGAGTCTGTGCCGACCAACAACCACCCATTTATACTAACCCTACAGTAATCCCATATTCCCTACTACCTACCTACACGAGGGACAATTTACAAAGGCCAATTTACTTATCACCTGCAAGTCTTTGGCTGTGGGAGGAAACCGGAGCACCTGGCGAAAACCCACGCAATCATGCCTTACATGGTGTTTAGATGTCCAGAAGTACTTTGCAGCCAATTCAGTACTATTGGTATAGTCACTGGGGAGGCGGTGGCGTTGTGGTACTATCACTGGACCAGTAACCCAGAGACCCAGGGTATTGCTCTGGAGACATGGGTTTGAATCCCACCACAGCAGAAGGTAGAATTTGAATTTAATTAATAAATCTGGAATTAAAAGCTAGTCTAATGATGGCCATGAAACCATGGTCAATTGTTGTAAAAACCCATCTAGTTCACTAATGTCCTTTAGGGAAGGAAATCTGCTGTCCTTACCTGGTCTGGCATACATGTGACTCCAGAGCCACAGCAATGTGGTTAACTCTTACATGCCCTCTGAAATGGCCTCTCAGTTGTACCTAACCACTACGAAGTCAACCTCACATGGACTGCAGCGGTTCAAGAAGGCAGCTCGCCGCCAACTTCTCAAGGGCAATTAGGGATGGGAAATAAATGCTGGCCTAGCCAGTGACGCCCACATCCCATGAATGAATTTAAATAAAAAACTGTTGTAATATAGTGCACATGAGTAATAGAAGCAAGCGTTTATACTCTCATCAGCAAGATTCCCATCTTCTTTCTTTTGGGCCTCCTTATCTCGAGAGACAATGGATACGCGCCTGGAGGTGGTCAGTGGTTTGTGAAGCAGCGCCTGGAGTGGCTATACAGGCCAATTCTGGAGTGACAGGCTCTTCCACAGGTGCTGCAGAGAAATTTGTTTGTTGGGGCTGTTGCACAGTTGGCTCTCCCCTTGCGCCTCTGTCTTTTTTCCTGCCAACTACTAAGTCTCTTCGACTCGCCACAATTTAGCCCTGTCTTTATGGCTGCCTGCCAGCTCTGGCGAATGCTGGCAACTGACTCCCACGACTTGTGATCAATGTCACACGATTTCATGTCGCGTTTGCAGACGTCTTTATAACGGAGACATGGACGGCCGGTGGGTCTGATACCAGTGGCGAGCTCGCTGTACAATGTGTCTTTGGGGATCCTGCCATCTTCCATGCGGCTCACATGGCCAAGCCATCTCAAGCGCCGCTGACTCAGTAGTGTGTATAAGCTGGGGGTGTTGGCCGCTTCAAGGACTTCTGTGTTGGAGATATAGTCCTGCCACCTGATGCCAAGTATTCTCCGAAGGCAGCGAAGATGGAATGAATTGAGACGTCGCTCTTGGCTGGCATACGTTGTCCAGGCCTCGCTGCCGTAGAGCAAGGTACTGAGGACACAGGCCTGATACACTCGGACTTTTGTGTTCCGTGTCAGTGCGCCATTTTCCCACACTCTCTTGGCCAGTCTGAACATAGCAGTGGAAGCCTTACCCATGCGCTTGTTGATTTCTGCATCTAGAGACAGGTTACTGGTGATAGTTGAGCCTAGGTAGGTGAACTCTTGAACCACTTCCAGAGCGTGGTCGCCAATATTGATGGATGGAGCATTTCTGACATCCTGCCCCATGATGTTCGTTTTCTTGAGGCTGATGGTTAGGCCAAATTCATTGCAGGCAGACGCAAACCTGTCGATGAGACTCTGCAGGCATTCTTCAGTGTGAGATGTTAAAGCAGCATCGTCAGCAAAGAGGAGTTCTCTGATGAGGACTTTCCGTACTTTGGACTTCGCTCTTAGACGGGCAAGGTTGAACAACCTGCCCCCTGATCTTGTGTGGAGGAAAATTCCTTCTTCAGAGGATTTGAACGCATGTGAAAGCAGCAGGGAGAAGAAAATCCCAAAAAGTGTGGGTGCGAGAACACAGCCCTGTTTCACACCACTCAGGATAGGAAAGGGCTCTGATGAGGAGCCACCATGTTGAATTGTGCCTTTCATATTATCATGGAATGAGGTGATGATACTTAGTAGCTTTGGTGGACATCCGATCTTTTCTAGTAGTCTGAAGAGACCACGTCTGCTGACGAGGTCAAAGGCTTTGGTGACATCTAAGACTAGGAGAATCACCAGCTGAGGTTGTCCCTACAGCTGAGTTCACCTAACAGAGGGTTTCATTACATATTTATATATTGCTTGAAACGCACCCATTTTGGACAATCTCTTTTGTCTGCAACTATCACTCAGTTGTCATATAACTGGTTTGGGCACATAACTGTGGGAACTAAGGGTTTAACTCTTATCTGTAATTCTCAAGTTTACATTCCTTGCATTGTTTGGCTGAGCTCATCCCCTTTCTCTTAGTAATTTTCCATTCCCTCACACCTTCATTGTGATAGTTTATTATAATCAGGCCATGCCAACTTAATCACGTCTCCTTTGTTCATTCTAATCAGAGTATCCAATTGTCTAATCATAGACTGTCAAGTTTTCTTTTACTTCTGCTTTCTCAATCTCCTTTTCTAATTGGTTTGCTGAACAGTCTATCTCCCATCTGCACTGTGTCAAAAAAAATGGTTATTTGTACATGTCTAGCTGTTCAGCTAATGGATTTCGTATTCTAACTACCCCATCATATTCTATGCTGAGCTAAGCTATTTAACCTCTCCTGGTTAGACACGTCCTCCAATGCCTTTCCTCCATTGTCCAGCTCAGTGGGATTGCCTTCACCTGCTTCGACTCTTCCCTATCCTGTTGTAGTTGCAGAATCTCCAGCAATGACTTCTCTTCCTGCCTCCGCACTGCTACATCTGGAGTCCCCCAAGGATCTACCCTTGGCCACTGCCTACCTCTCATCTACATACTGCCCCTCAGCCACATTCGTCCGAAACATGAGGTCAGGTTCCACATGTGTACTGGCAACACCCAGCTCTATCGCACTGCCATCTCTTTTAATCCCTTCACTGCCTCCGTGTTGTCCTATGCTGAAAGAGCTACATTTTTCTGCAGTTAATCATTGGGAAGACCAAAGTGATTGTCTTCAGCTTCTGCCACAATGTCTATTTTCCTCATCATCTCTTCCACCTCCATGCCTGGTTACAGTCTCAGCCTGAACAAGACTGGTTGTAACCTCTGCTTTCTATTTGACTTGAGCTGAGCCTCCAACTTCATATTATTTCCATTACAAAGATATGTAACATCACCCATTTCCACACGGCCTCAGCCCATCTGCTGCTGAAAGCCACATCCATACATTTGATACCTTCAAACTTGACTATTCCAATCCTTCCCAGACCTGCCTCCCAACTTGCATCCTCCGTAAACATGGGCTCATCTAAAACTCTGCATGAATTCATACTCACCTATTCCCCTGTGCTCACTGACATTTTCTCCCCCATCCCTATCTCCGTCACCTCTTCCAGCCTGACAACCATCCAAGAACTCTGTGTTCCTCCAACTCTGGGCTCTTGTGCATCTCCCACTTCCTTATTGATGGCTGTATCTACAGCCACATAAAGGCTGGAATTCCTAATTCTTCCTAAGCCTTTCTGCCTCTCCGCTTCACACTCATCTTCTAAGACCCTCCTTAATGCTTACCTCTGAACCAAGGTTTTAGTCTCTCATCCAAATGTCTTCTCCTTTGGCTCGTTGTCAAATTTTGTCTGACTGCACGCCTGCGAAGCACTTTGTTTATCTTTTTACAGCTTTTTCATTGAAAATTCTCAGTTGGAATTTATAATCTCATTACAAAGGACTTGATGGTGCCAAATTATTTAATTGCTGACAGGAAGAAAGGGTTTATTGAGAAATCCTGTTTCTCAGAAATATGACTTGTGTGTATATAACTTCCTCCTCCTGAAGGTGCTTAGTTATGCCTGAGTTCAAACTACTGACATAGGCCTCCCTCTGCTGCCTCAACATGTGAACATTCTTGATACAAAGTGATTCCTGACAACGCAGCTCCCCACTGACGTCATCAGACTGCGCCGCGGTGCGCACATGCGCACACGGTCTCCTGCTCTCTGCGCATGCGCTGCGTTCTGGCTTGCCAGGACTGGTTAGCGCATGCGCCGATGACATCATCGCGTGACGTGGTGTTCCTCGGGCAACGCGCCAGTTCGGCCTCTGTGCATGCGCTTTATGCAACGCCAACGGATATTCAGGCATGCGGCAAAGCTTCGGCGCGAGTTTCTGAAAGTGGAAGGAGGAGAGGTTTCGTCGGGCATTTTCTCGCATTTTATCTCAATTATTTAGTCGTTTTGGAGATTTGCTTCATTTTTATTAGACAGAGGAGATTGTTCCAAGGTAAGTTGCTCTGCCGTTGTAAGTTGCTCTGAAAACATTTCCATTGTCTGGGGCACTGCATGTGCTCCAGTCCCTGTTGTAAGTTGCTCTGAAAACATTTCCATTGTCTGGGGCACTGCATATGCTCCAGTCCACTGCACTGCACTAAAATCCTTTCCATTGTCTGGGGCTGTGTGCAGGCAGTACATGTGCTGCAGTCCAGCGAACAACCTTCCATCTAAACAGTCACTTTCGTTTTTGTAACGTTTCAATGGAGTGCATTCTGTATTTCTTATCTCATCTCATGTTTCCCGTGTGGTCCCTTAATAGCCTTCCTGAACTGCAAACTTCGATGATGGCAGCTTCAGTAGATTCCACAGAGCAGTTCCTTGCCACCTTCACAACCCAGGAGTTCGAGAGTTATGACGACTTCAGCAGTAAACTTGAGATGTTTCAACAGCTAGCATGGTCTGCAGGCACATCCTGTGATGTGCCTTGTTATGTTTCACTGTGTTAACAATGCTGTTTAAATGCAATTTGCTGTTGTGCTTACAGGCAACGGGGAGTCTATTTAAAAAGGTCAGCACCCATACGCTTGAGAGGGAAAACAAGAGACAGCAAGTTGAAATTCCCATCCGCTTTAAGTATGCCTCAGTGAGGCTGTGCTGTGTACACTATGGGCAGCCACGCATCCGTTCCACTGGAGTGAGACTGAATCAGAGGTAGGTGCTGCGGTTACTACATTTCCACTGTGTAGCTTGTCAGTCCTGTGAAGCTGTTCCTTGATGCGCATCGAACCAAGATTAGATTTGCAGTATCAATACATCTCGTCAGTGAGATCCTGTGCCCACAAAGCCACGCGCATACCACCCCCGTGTCTACGGACTGCCTTTGTTGTGATTTCCCGGATGGAGCAATGGCTGGTCGACCACCTCTGCGCAACCTCCTCTGCACTGCTAAACAGGTGCGCACCAGATTTTGGGACCTTGTCATGGTGCACATGTAAACTGCTGCCAGCAATACACCTGGGGATGGCTGGCGTTTTGGTGAGGGCACGAGGAACTTGGGGCATGCTCATTGAATGTCTGTATAACTTTTCAGGTATCTCGCCCTGGGCTGTGAGGTCTTCATCAGTGTGAAATTCAATACGAGCAAGAACAAACTGTGTGTCAGCTCCTACCATCTTGTACATACCGCTCATGTTTTGCATCCAGAATGTTTACGCTTCTATGCAAGGAGACGACAACTGAACCACGATGAAAGGCAGAAGCTAGAAGAGTTGGTCAAGCTGCAGGCTGGGAACAAACAGCTGAAGGATTATATCGAGCGTTCATTCAATAAGACCGTGACCCTTAGTGACATTAGAAATGTAAAATCCCGGCTCAAAACAGGCGATGACAGCATGGATGCGCTGTGTAATACGCTGGAGAAGATTCAGCAGGACGGGGCAGCAGTATGGGTTGGCCTGCAGGGAAGCAACATCCACTATATTGCCTTCATGACACCAGCCATGAAGGCCCACATGCAGGCCTTTCCTGAACTGCTGTTCATGGACGGAACGTACAAAGTGAACAAATGCGGCTACCCTCTGTACCAGGTGATGGTGCCCAGGTGATGGTGCAGGACAATGTTGGTAGGGGCAGGGCTGTGTTCTATGCCATGGTGAGGAATGAGACGGCTCAGATGCTGGACGAGATTGTGGGTGTTTTTGTCGATTTCATGGGATCCAGCGCCTCCCGCGTGAGATCAGCCATTGTGGATAAAGACATCAATGAGATCAATGCAATCAGAAAGCATCTCCCAGCTGCAACGGTTCTCCTCTGTCAGTTCCATGTGATGCAGAGCATGAGGAGGAAGATCAGCAGCTACCCATTGAATGGTGAACTGAGGGATCAGTTGTTTATGATCTGCAAGGAAATGGTTCATGCACCTTTGGAGGAGAAGATCACAAGTTGTGTAGAAAGGATTGGACACCTCTACCCACCCCTGCAGGACTACCTGCTTACAAACTGGATTCCACAGAAGGAGATGTGGGCATCATGTTCACACGGTAAAGTCCTAACGTTTGGGAACAACACCAACAATCGCATTGAGTCAGAGAATGGCAAGATAAAGCACCTGCACCACTCCTCCTCATCCATGAAGGAATGCATCTCAGCGCTGATCTTCCACAATAGTGTCCTGGATTGGGAGCGCTCCTATTACACATTCCTGCAGGGAGCCTCTTTCAAACGCATCACTGAGGCACCAGCAGATCTACAATCATTTTACACAGGATTCACCAGTCATGCTGTGAAGCTGATGCATCAGGATCACAGCCACATTCAGCGAGTACATGTCAAGCAGCAGGACAAAGGCACAGTGACTGTGATTTCTGGTGCCAAACAGTACACACTGCAGATACATGATGGCCAGGCTACCTGCAGCTGCATCTTCTCCATTCAGACTTTGTTGCCCTGCAAACATGCTACTGTTGTGCAGAGGCATCTCGGTCTGTCTTTGGAGAGGAGAGGCTTGCCCCCAACTGCCGCTGGCGTGCATCTCAGACACCGACGACGACAGGCATGACTGCTGCCATTGTGATTACAGAGGAACAGCCAAGGCCCCTCAGCTACAATGAAAAATACAGCTTGCTTTCAGATCAATTGTACCAGCTACAACAGTCCGTTCTGCAGAGTGGAACGGCATCATTCATGCGGAAACTGGACTGGATGCGGCGACAGACTCTCCGCTGGCAGCAAGGACTGGCTGATGAGATGGAGCCAATTCATTTGCCCAACAATTGCCTGGAAGCACCTTCGGATGGAGGTGGCCACGCGCTGGACATCAGTCACGTGTCACAATCCATTGATCCTGAGCGTTTCATCCCCTGGCCTAATGATCTGATGGACCATACATACACCTGCCTGTTCAAAGCTCCACTTCCCCCACCTGCGGTACCCTCTCCTTGCTGCTCAGTTACACAGTCACCTATTCCTGCACCCATCCGAGCAGTGCACATGGACACACAGCCACCTGTTCCTGCACCCATCCGAGCAGTGCACATGGACACACAGCCACCTGTTCCTGCACCCATCCGAGCAGTGCACATGGACACACAGCCACCTGTTCCTGCACCCATCCGAGCAGTGCACATGGACACACAGCCACCTGTTCCTGCACCCATCAGAGCAGTGCACATGGACACACAGCCACCTGTTCCTGCACCCATCCGAGCAGTGCACATGGACACACAGCCACCTGTTCCTGCACCCATCCGAGCAGTGCACGTGGACACACAGCCACCTGTTCCTGCACCCATCCGAGCAGTGCACGTGGACACACAGCCAACTGTTCCTGCACCCACCCGAGCAGTGCACGTGGACACACAGCCAACTGTTCCTGCACCCATCAGAGCAGTGCACATGGACACAGAGCCACCTGTTTCCCCATCCGCTTTTGAAACAACCATGCAGAGCCTTGTGAGACTCCGCAATTGCCAGCTGCTGCCTGTCAAGCAGAGAGGGCATCCAAAGGGGTCAAGCACTTGGGGAACATTCAGCAAGAAGAGACTGAGCACTAAACGAAACAAGCATGCCGTGTCCAGTGGTATCACAAATGTGAATGCTCTTGTTGCGTGCACAACTGGTGAGGTGGGAGTGCAGCCACACCGTTCTCCATCCCCAATGTTGCTTTAAGGCAAAGGTAGTTAAGAGTGAAAGAAATGGAAGGTGATGCTGATAGTAGTGGGCAGGATTAAATGGGAGCGTATGGGAAGGCGCAGGAGTAGCATAACCACTAGCAGGGAACAGCTGGGCTAAATGGCCTGCTTTATGTTCATAGTCCAAAAGAAATGTGCTTCTTTTTCCAGCACCCTCACATCATTCATGTTTTCCCTGAGAGCAGCATTGAACCATCACGAGATAGGGGCAGTTACACCATCCTGCCTCCTACATCTGAGGTGGGTACTAAGTGATTCATTGGCGGTGTTATCAGTACATGCCTTTACTGCAGAACATAAAGCATGCTCAACGGTAATTTCATTGGAGGGAGGGAAGCTCTGACACTGATGTTCTTTCCTTCTTTCTTTTCATGTAAAACGTGCCCTTGAGAAAACAATCCTTGACACTTAAGGACGGCATTCAAGCAAAGGAGGCAGTGCAGGAGAGGACGCAAGGATGTGCTGATTCCTGCATCTGAGGTGGGTAATAAATGCTTCATTGGCGACGTTATCAATTGGTGCCTTCACTGCAGAACATAAAAAGGTGTGCGCAACAGTAATTTCAGTGGATGGAGGGAGGCAAGCTCTGACACTGATTTGCTTTATTTCTTTTCATGTAAAACATGCCGTCGAGAAAACAATCCTTGAGACTTAAGGTCAGCATTCAAGCAACGAAGGCAACTGGATCATGCTGCGGAGCTGGTCACGATGTGGAAAGGAACATTGCATTTATGGATGAAGTGGGAGCGCACATTGGGATGTGCTTGGGGGGAACATTCACCAAGAATAGACTGAGCTCAGACTCTTGTGACTTTGCCTTCTTCACATGGACAATACAGTAGTGGAATAGAGAGCCAAGCGTTCATTCACCACAAGGCTCTCCAGGAACAATCTCTTTAGCTGTGCATAGCAGAGACTCGGCCTGTCTGTCTCACGGGAATGCTGGAGACACAACACTCATGTATCCATGCACAGCAGTTCCTCGGATGCTTAATGAACTGAATAAAACTTCTCAATAATTAACACCAGAATTGTTGAGGTTTTGTTTTGGATGCTATTTCCCCGACTTTGCAACTGCACTTCAGATATTCAACTGTGGTGGAGGGGTGGAGGTAGGGGGGTAGAGGGAGGGGTGGAGGTAGGGGGGTAGAGGGAGGGGTGGAGGTAGGGGGGTGGAGGTAGGGGGATGGAGGTAGGGGGTGGAGGTAGGAGGGTAGAGGGAGGGGTGGGTGAAGAGGGGGTAGAGGGGTGGGTGAAGAGGGGGAGGGAGGGGTGGGTGAAGAGGGGGAGGTGAAGAGGGAGAGGGGGGAGGGGAGGTGAAGAGGGAGAGGGGGGAGAGGTGGGGAGAGCGGGGAGGGGTTGGGAGAGGGAGCATGCAAAAGGCAGGGACCAGACAGTTGCAATGCCTGAAGTACTGTTGAGAAGTAGGGGAGAAAACAACTGGATTGGGCATCCGCAGCCGGGGGGAACGGCTGAATGGAGAGGGCCGGAAGCGAGAGGCCGTAGAGAGCCGCGGGGAGCGAGCGGCCGAAGACCTTGGTGTCACCGGGTGTGGGGACTGGCCGGTAAGTCTTTTGCTGTTGTGTTTATGGCGCATGCACAGAAAAAACGCACTCCTCTTCCGCCTCGATGCTCCCCCCCCCACACCCTCCCCAACCCCTGTTCTCCCCCCCTTCCTCCCCCCCGCTCTCCCCCACTCTCCCCCCTCCCCCCCCCCACTCTCTCCCCCCCCACAGCTCTCCCCCCCCACCATTCTCCCCTCCCCCCGTCTCCCCCCTCCCCCCAGCTCTCCCCCACCCCCCCTCCCCCCTCCTCCCCCCCTCACCCTCCTCCACCCTCGCCCCCTCCTCACCCCCCCTCCTCCCCTCCCTCTCCCTCGCTGCTCTCCCCCCCCCCGGCTCTCCCCCCCCCCACCGCTCTCCTCCTTCCCCCAGCTCTACCCCCTCCCTCTTTTCCCCCCCCTCCCTCTTTCTCCCCCCCCACTCTCCCACACCCCCCCACCGCCGCTGCTCTCCCCGCCCTCCGCGCTGCTCTCCCCGGCCCGCTCCACTCTCCCCGACCCGCTCCACTCTCTCACTCCGGCCATTGTATGCTGCCACGTGTTTGTTAGGTTGCCTCTGTGTGATTCTTTGAGCAGCGCCATCTTTAGTCCTGGCAGCTGCTACAGTCGTAAGCTGTGACGTTTTAGTGGCACATGCTGTATTTGCGCATGTGCCAAAACAGCGCCACCTACCGATAGCGTTGTCAACAAATGCAGTCTTCTTGATATGCATACCTCAATACCGTATGCCAGCAGGATCTTTGGTGGGAAGCATCTGAGGATGCTAAAGGAGGTAAGAATGGAAATTGAGGAGGCACTGGCCATAATCTTCCAATCCTCCTGAGATACATGGGTGGTGCCAGAGAACTGAGAATTGCAAATGTTACATCCTGTCCAAAAAAGGGTGTAAGGATAAACCCAGCAACCACAGGCCAGTCAGTTTAACCTTGGTGATGAAACAATAATGCAGGACAAAATTAACAGTTACATGGACAAGTGTGGATTCATTAAGAAAAGCCAGCATGGATTTTTAAAGGCAAATTCTGTTTAACTAACTTAATTGAACTATTTTATGAGGTGACAGAGAGAGTTGACGATGCCATTGTGGTTGATGTGGTGTACATGGAATTCAAAAAGCATTTAATAAAGTGCCAGATGACAGACTTGCCAGCAAAGTTGAAGCCCATGGAATAAAAGGGACAGTGAGAGCACAGATGAGAAACAGAGAGCAGTGGTTAATGGCTGTTTCTCAAACTGGAGCAAAGTATACAGTGATGTTCTCCTGGGGTCGGTACAAGGACCATTGCTTCTCTTAATTATATATTAATGACCTAGACCTGGGTGTACCGGGCACAATTTCAAACTTTGCAGATGACACAAACCGTGGAAGTATTGTGAACCCTGAGGAGAACAGTGATAGACTTCAAGACGACATAGACAGGTTGGTGGAATAGGCGGAAATATGGCAGATGAAATTTAATGCAGAGAAGTGTGAAGTACTACATCTTGGTAGGATGGCTGAGGAGAGGGCAATATAAACTAAAGGGTATAATTCTAAAGGGGGTGCAGTAACAGATAGACTTGGGCGTACAAAAGCAAAATATTGTGGATGCTGGAAATCTGAAATAAAAACTGAAAATTCTGGAAATACACATCAGGTCTGGCAGCATCTGTGGAGAGAGTAACAGAGTTAAAATTTCAGGTCTGTGACCTTTCTTCAGAACTAGGAGTATATGTGCAATGTGAAAGCATATGTGCACAAATCGTTGAAGATGACAGGGCAGTTTGAAAAGGGATGTGGGATCCTGGACATTATAAATAGAGGCACGGTATGCAAAGGCAAGGAAGTTATGATGAATCTTTATAAAACACTACATCGGCCTCAACTGGAGTATTGTGTCCAATTCTGGGCACCACACTTCAGGAAGCATCTGTCGGCTTTAGAGAGGGTGCGGAAAAGATTTTCAGTATAGTTCCAGGGAAGACGGGCTTCAGTTGGGTGGGTAGACTGGAGAAACTGAGGTTGTTCTCTTAGGACAAGAGAAGGTTGAGAGGGAAGACGGGCTTCAGTTGGGTGGGTAGACTGGAGAAGCTGAGGTTGTTCTCTTAGGACAAGAGAAGGTTGAGAGGAGATTTGATAGAGGCATTCAAAATTATGAGGGGTCTGGACAAAGTAGATGGAAAGAAACTGTTCCCATTGGTGGAAGGGTCAAGAAACAGAGGGCACAGATGTAAGGCAATTGGCAATAGAACCAAAGGTGACATGGGGAACATTTTATTTTTACACAGCAAGTGGTTAGGATCTGCAATGCACTGCCTGAGAGTGTGGTGGAGGTAGATTCAATCGTAGCTTTCAGACGAGAACTGGATAAGCAGCTGAATGGAAAATCATTGCAGGGCTACAGGGAAAGAGCAGAGTGAGTGGGACTAGCTAAATTGGTCTTGCAGAGAGTCAGCATGGGCTCAATGGGCTGAATAGCCTCCTTCTGTGCTGTAACCATTCAATGAGTCTA
The DNA here is from genome assembly GCF_036365525.1 of Heterodontus francisci. Taxonomy (NCBI): domain Eukaryota; kingdom Metazoa; phylum Chordata; class Chondrichthyes; order Heterodontiformes; family Heterodontidae; genus Heterodontus; species Heterodontus francisci. Next base: position 86,400,603 of record NC_090386.1, on the reverse strand, counting down.
TGGGCTAAATTTTACTGGGGATCTGCCGTCCGCAGCGGCATCCTTTGAATTCAGTGCGGCATTTAGCAGCCGTCGCAGAACCACCGTGATATTACGCGCAGGGGCTCATTAACATCACTGCGCCAAGTCTCCCCCCGATATTACGTGGGGAGAGGGGGGACATTCGGTGCAGCAAGAGTTTTGACAGTTGTGCAGCAGGTGCTGGGACCCTATTTTAGCGCCCCAGCACCTGCTTCCTGACAGCTGTCAAAGAAATACTTACCCGACTGCTGAAAAGTGGGGCTGCTGTCAATCTGGCAGTGAAGCAGAAAGTGCTGCAGAAATCCAGCAGGTCAGGCAGCATCTGTGGAGAGAGAAGCAGAGTTAACTTGTTCAAGATCACAGACCTGAAAATTAACTCTCTCCACAGATGCTGCCTGACCTGCTGAGTGACCCCAGCACTTTTTGCTTTGCTGCCACGTACTTACCGTGCTGTGCCCCAGTGTCCTGTGAAGTTGTGATCCTCTTCTTCCACTCAAGTGTAACATCCCTTCTTGTCGGCGTGCTGCACCTGGGTGAATAATCTTAAATTTGCACATTCCGGAACGTGAGACTTAAAGACACCATAAAGATTATCACAGAGATTTACAGAGAACACACTGACACAAATGGAAATGCACGGGTGTCACAGCAATATAAATCCATCTTTCACTAAATGTTCCTCACCAACATGTGTGTCCTTTTCTTTGTGTGAATGATGTGTGCCAGCATGTAGCGTCAATGTCACATCCCTTTGCACCATTGGCCATTCAGAAGAGCCAACGTATGCAGTAACATCATTGCCATGCCACCATTACTCATGAGCATCTCCACGGATGCAGTGACATGGACATTGGCTCAGTCAGCTGCTGCCTCTAATGGTTTACATAGGGATGCTGCAGATTTGGACTGGTGCACAGCAGGTGAGCGACGGTGATGTGTGGCTTGCAGAGCTCATGTCAGTGCCTATGGAACAGACAGTCTTTGTCTGATAAGCCACTGCCATAAAACCCTACCTCACTGCCCTCCCTGCGTGCACAGCCTGGGTGTCATCTGTCCTCCCATGCGTCTTTCATGTTGTAGATCCTCAGCGTCTTCATAGTCCGAGGAGGAATCCTGTTGACATCTCTCCTCATCATGCCAGGCCTGTTGGGTGCATAGTTGTGCAGAGCAGCAAAGAAAGGAGCTGGCCTTTTTGGCCGGTAGTGCAGGGCATCACCCTATCCATCCAGGCATTGGAGGCGCTCTTTCAGCATGCCGATCTCCTGCTCAGTGGCTGGCGTTGTATCTTTCTTCTGCAGCAGTGGTGGAGTCTCTCACTGGTGTTGGGAGCCATGTCTGCAAAGGATAGCCCTATCTCCAAGAAGCCACCCCTCCATCTGAGCCAGCTCAGTCCACAGCGGTGACAGCTGGGACTGGCGCAAGACCCAGGTGTCATGGCAGCTGCCTGAGAAGTGGTCACAGTCTTGTTGCAAGCATCAGCAGTGTTCACACACCAGCTTCACCTAGATTGAGAGGGTTCCTTTAATGGTGACGTCTGTAGGTGGTAGCCTGGCAGTAGGCCTGATGGTCACATGAGTGCAGTCTATGAACATTACAACCTATGGTTCTCCGGCAATGCTGCCAGAACCAATGGTCCTCTGGGCCTGGCTGTGAGAGTCCCTCCTGAAGCGGAAAATTCAGCCCTATGTTTCTTAAATGGGGAAGAGGAGGGACATCACAAAAGAACCCAAACAGAGAAGGTCTTTAAGATTATGAAAGAGTTTGATAGGGTATATGTAGAGGAGATGATTCTTTCCACTTGTGACGGAAACCAGAACTAGGGGCCAAAATATAAGATAGTCACTAATAAATCCAGTAGGGAATTCAGGAGAAACTACTTTACCAAGAGAGTGGTTAGAATGTGGAAATCACCACAAGAACTAGTTGAGGTGAATAGCATGGCTGCCTTTAAGGGGCATCTAGAATAAGTACATAAGGGAGAAAGGAATATAAGGACATATTGGTGGGGTTAGTTGAAGAGGGGTGGGAAGAAGCTTGGGGGAAGCATAATACAGGCACAGATCTGTTGGGCCGAATGGCCTGTTTCTGTGTTGTAAATACTATATAATACTATGTATACCAGGCGCTGCTTCACAAACCACTGACCACCTCCAGGCGCGTATCCATTGTCTCTCGAGATAAGGAGGCCCAAAAAAAGAATACCATATAAAGAAGTTCCTCCTTGATTTTTCCTTTTATCTGCTGGTGAACCTGATCAGAAATCCCAACAGCAGCAGAAGAGGATAAGAGGGAGAGAGAGGGAGAGCAGGGAAACAGCACGGACCTGTTCAGAGACACCAACAGTGGCAGCGGAGAATAAAAGTGAGAGCAAGCAGTGGAACAGTGCAGATCTGATCAGAGAAACTTGCAACAACAGCAGACGATGAGAGAGAGAGAGAGAGCGAGCAGGGTAACAGCACAGACCTGAGCGATGTATTTCCATAAAAGCAAAGAGTGACATCAGAGGACAGCAGGTAGGTAACTTGTTGAGTATTAGTTTATTTTAAAAACTAGGGCAGTAGTTTAATAGGATTGGAAAACTATAAGGTACTGTATTGTTACAAGGTGTTTTTGGTATTAAAACTTAGGATTCTGTGTTCTTAAAAACTGAAAATGATTTCAGTGGACATTGAGACATCTGGAAATAACTGAACATTATGGATGTTTTGAAAGGAAGTTCAACAAAAGCTGAACTGGTAAACAAGGACGGGAATGCAGGTAATTTCAAGGAAACCAGCAAGGGTGGTGGCGGGGCGGCAGGGTTTGACCTCAGAGCTACCCTCTGTTATGACAAGAGAGAATTTATGACTGGGCATGTGACTTATTTATGGAAGGTTTTGGTTTCATTTTTGAACTTTAAAAGCCAGTAGGTTTGGACAAAAGCATGCATTCTGAAATTTGATTTTGACCTGCCTGGAGCTCAGAAGAAGATCCAGAAAAAAGTGTTACCTGTCTGTAAAGAATCCTTGCTCTGGAGAAGCAAAAGCTTGTATGAAGTGGTACTATTAGAGTCATAGAGTCATAGAGTTATACAGCATAGAAACAGGCCCTTCGGCCCATCGTGTCTGTGCCTGCCATCAAGCACCTAACTATTATAGTCCCAGTTTCCAGCACTTGGCCCGTAGCCTTGTACGCTATGACATTTCAAGTGCTCATCTAAATACTTCTTAAATGTTGTGAGGGTTCCTGCCTCTACCACCACTTCAGGCAGTGTATCCCATATACCAACCACCCTCTGGGTGAAAAAACTATTGCTTCCTGCATTTTTGAAGAAACCCTGAATCTTGCATTTTTTTAAAAAAAGGACTTTTGCATTGAATGTGAGAACCGACACCTGATGCTATACCCCTGATGGAAGACCAATGTGACGTCTCCTGCAGTTGAATTTCCTTGAATGCAGACTGTTCATCAACCTTGGCCAGAGGGACTTGCACAGAGCATCCAACTATTCGACTTTGGGACACCTCGCCAAACCGAAGAACTTACTTCCAGATCATGACAGTCTAAGTTTATTATTCTTTTCATTCCTTTTGCAACAGATGTAAACCAAACTCTCTTTGTTCCCAGTTTACTAGTTTTTGGATGTATGTGCATGTGCATGAAGGTTAGGGAAAATAAGGAGGTTTCATATCCCAATTCATATATAGATTTACTTCATTATTGGTTAAGACTTGATTTTAGGGCGGCACAGTGGCGCAGTGGTTAGCACCGCAGCCTCACAGCTCCAGCGACCCGGGTTCAATTCTGGGTACTGCCTGTGTGGAGTTTGCAAGTTCTCCCTGTGTCTGTGTGGGTTTCCTCCGGGTGCTCCGGTTTCCTCCCACAAGCCAAAAAACTTGCAGGTTGATAGGTAAAGTGGCCATTATAAATTGCCCCTAGTATAGGTAGGTGGTAGAGAAATATAGGGACAGGTGGGGATGTGGTAGGAATATAGAATTAGTGTAGGATTAGTATAAATGGGTGGTTGATGGTCGGCACAGACTCAGTGGGCCGAAGGGCCTGTTTCAGTGCTGTATCTCTAAATAAAAAAAAATAAACACTTCCTTGAACTGGAAAAGAGGTGCTGTCTGAATGTATTACAGAAAATGGCAACGAGCTGGGATTAAAGACAATAAACATAAGCATCAAGCTGCAGCAAGGACTGCAGTAAACACGATCAGCCAGCTCCCAGTGACCTACCTGCTTGGATGGTGGTGATTTTGGCTGGATTGTGCAAAGCCTGAGCCTCAAACTGTCACCTCAGCTGAATGGGATGCTTCAGAGTCCGAATGTGCTTTGGATTCAAAGTGCTTATTTGGGTAAGAAAATATTTTCAGCCACTGACTAGACTGATTTTAGGTATCACTGTTACAGACAGCCACAGTAAAATATTTAGTGGGTTACTATGAATTTGGTAACAGGACAATATGGCTGCACCCACAGGATACCTTTGAAGAATAAGAACATATAAGAGGGCTTTAGAACGATTCCGTTTGTTTATTGAAAGAATGGACATGTTTTTTTCAGAGCTAATAACAGTGAAGGTGCAAGTGAAGAGGTCAAGACTCTGATAAGGCAATACTTGAGTGCAAGAAAGCAATTTCGCTAACGGCCATTGGCCTGGAAGTATATGGCATGCTAACAAACCTTCTTGCTCCCAACAGGCAAAAGATTTGCCATTCAAAATAATTATTACCAGTTGGAGGAACATTTCAGCCCAAAGCCACTCGAGATAGTGGAAAGCTACAAATTTGGAACTAGAAATCAGAAAAGTAGTGAAACAGTTGGTGAGTACATTGTGGCACTGAAGAATTTATCACTACATTACAACTTTGACACCGTTTTAGACTGTGCATTACATATGAACATAGGAACACAGCAGCAGGAGTAGATCATTCAGCCCATCAAGCCTGCCCCGCCATTCACTATGATCATGGCTGATCTTCAACTTCAATGCCCTTTTCCCACATTATCCTCATATCCCATTATGTCATTTGTGTTTAGAAATCTGTCAATCTCTGCTTTAAACATACTCAATGACTGAGCTTCCACAGCCCTCTGGGGTAGAGAATTCCAAAGATTCACAACCCTCTGAGTAAAGAAATTTCTCCTCATCTCGGTCCTAAGTGGCTTCCCCCTTATTTTGAAATTGTATCCCCTGGTTCTAGACTCCCCAACCAGGGGAAACATCTTAGCTGCATCTACCCTGTCTATCCCTTTAAGTATTTTGTAGCTTTAAATGAGATCATCTCTCATTCTTCGAAACTCTAGAGAATACAGGCCCAGTTTCCCCAATCTCTCTTCATAGGACAGTCCCGCCATCCCAGGAACAAGTCTGGTGAACCTTCGTTGCACTCCCTCCATGGCAATAACATCCTTCCTAAGGTAAGGGGACCAAAACTGCACACAGTATTCCAGGTGCGGTCTGACCAAGGTTCTATGCAACTGAAGCAAGACTTCACTACTCCTGTACTCAAATCCTCTTGCGATAAAGGCTAACATACCATTAGCCTTCTTAATTGGTGACTTATTCACAAAGATACCCCGGTTCCTGTGTATATCTACATTTACTAATCTCTTGCCATTTAAGAAAGACTGCGTTTGCTGACAATGCAACCACTAGGTGGCGCTGCAGTGGCACATACGCAAGTGCAGCCTGTGCCACTAAAACATCACAGTCGGCGACGTCAGGCAGCTGCCAGGACTAAAGATGGCACTGCTCAAATAATCACACGAAGGCAACCTAACCTAAACACATGGCAGCACACAATGGCCGGAGGGAGAGAGCGAGTGGACCGGGGAGGGAGCGAGTGAGCGAACGGGCAGGGGAGAGGAGGAGAGCACGCCCACCCCCGCTTCCCCCACCCCCCCCACCCACTCTTCCCACACGCCGTGCTTCTCCCACCCCCCCGCTTCCCCCACCCCCCCATCCCCGCTACCCGCACAACCCCCACCCCCGCTCTCTCTCCCCATTCCCCCGCTCTCTTGCCCCACACCCCCGCTCTCTTGCCCCACACCCCCCGCTCTCTTGCCCCACACCCCCCGCTCTCTTGCCCCACACCCCCGCTCTCTTGCCCCACACCCCCGCTCTCTCCCCCACCCACCCTGTTCCCTCCCCCATCCCCGCTCCCTCCCCCATCCCCGCTCTCTTCCCCCACCCCCCTCCCACCCCCACACCCCCGCTCTCTCTCCCGCTCTCTCCCCCAAACCCCCGCTCTCTCCCCCACCCCCTCTCTCTCCCCCCGCTTCCCCCACCCCCGCTCTCTGCCCACGTTACGCGATGACGTCATCTGCGCATGCGCCAACCAGTCCTGGCAATGCAGAACGCAGCGCATTTGCGCAGACTGGCGCAGTCTGATGATGTCAGCTGCCGGCTGCATTGTCAATAATCACTTTGTTTAAGAAATACTGTACACATCTGTTCCTCCGACCAAAGTGGATAACCTCACATTTTTCCACATTATATTCCATCTGCCACATTCTTGACCACTCACTAAGTCTGTCCAAATTCCCTTGAAGCCGCTTTGCATCGTTCTCACAACACACATTCCCACCTAGTTTTGTGTCATCCACGAACTTGGAAATGCTACATTTGATCCCCATATCCAAATATGGTGAACAGCTCTGGCCCAAGCACTGATCCCTGCGATACCCCGCTAGTCGCAGCCTGCCAATGAAATTTATTCCTACTCTGCCTTCTGCCTGTTAACCAATCCTTAATCCATGCCAGTATATTACCTCCTATCCCATGTGCTTTAATTTTGCTAACCAACCTCCAGTGGGGGACTTTATCAAAAGCCTCCGAAAATACAAGTATACCATGTCCACCAATCCGCTCCCCTTTATCAATTCTGTTAGTAACATCCTCAAAAAACTCCAACGGGTTCATCAAACATGATTTCCCATTCATAAATCCATGTTGACTATGCCCAATCAGATCATTATTATCCAAATGTCCATTTATCACATCCTTTAGAATAGATTCTAGCATTTTCCCAATGACTGATGTAAGGCTAACAGATCTGTAATTCCCAGTTTTCTCTTTTCCTCCCTTCTTACGAGACAGATTTGTGTGTGGATTGATGGATGAAAGAACCCAATCAAAATGACTAAATACACAAAATCCTACATTTGTGCTAGCGCGTAAGATGGCTCTTTCTATGGAGATGGCATCAAAGATTGTTTGGGAATTTCATCCATTGCCAGTGACTAGTATAGCTTCTGTCCACTGTCAGAAGGCTTCTACCAAGCCTAAAGTGGAGAGACTGAGTCAGAAGCGTGCTGGTAATAGCAGTTTAGTGTCTTATTATCGCTGTAAGGACAACCAAATGGCACAAGAATGTCAGTACAGAAATGCTAAGTCTTTTTTTATTCATTCATGGGAAGTGGGCATCGCTGGCTAGAACAGCATTTATTGTCCATCCTGAATTGCCCTTCAGAAGGTGGCGGTGAGCCGCCTTCTTGAACTGCTATAGTCCATGTGGGATAGGTACACCAACAGTGCTGTTAGGAAGGGAGTTCCAGGATTTTAACCCAGCAACAGTGAAGGAACTGCGATATAGTTCCAAGTCAGGATGGTGTGTGGCTTGGAGAGGAAGTTGCAGGTGGTGGTGTTCCCATGCATTTGCTGCCCTTGTCTTTCTAAGTGGTAGAGGTTGTGGGTTTGGAAGGTGCTGTCTAAGGAGCTTTGGTAAGTTGCTGCAGTGCATCTTGTAGATGGTACACACTGCTGCCACTGTGGACTTAACTGGACCAGCCATATAAATATTGGGGCAACAAGAGCAGGTCAGAGGCTGGTAATTCCGTGGAGAGTAACTCATCTCCTGACTCCCCAAATCCTGTCCATCATCTACAAGACACAAGTCAGGGGTGTGATGGAATACTCTCCACTTGCCTGGATGGGTGCAGCTCCAACAACACTCAAGAAGCTCGACACCATCCAAGACTTGATCAGCACCCCATCCACCTCTATAAACATTCACTCCCTCCACCACCGGCACACAGTGGCAGCAGTGTGTACCAGTTACAAGAGGCACTGCAGCAACTTGCCAGGGCTCCTTCAACAGCACCTTCCAAACCCGCGGCTTCTACCACCTAGAAGGACAAGGGCAGAAAATGCATGGGAACACCACCACCTGCATGTTCCCCTCCAAACCACACACCATCTTGACTTGGAACTATATCACTGTTCCTTCAGAGTCATTGGGTCAAAACCTGGAAATCCCTTCCTAACAGCACTGTTGGTGTACTTACACTCAAAGGACTGCAGCAGTTCAAGAAGATGGCTCACCACCACCTTCTCAAGGGCAATTAGGGATGGCCAAGAAATGCAGGCCTTGCGAGTGAGGCTCACATCCCAGGAATGAACAAAAAAATTGACAAGGTCATTGGGAAAGTTCTATTGGTAGGACATTTAATATAAAACTAGGAATACTATACCTTGGCTGCACAGTTCCTCCATATGGCTGCATTTAGAGTAATGTGTTGAGTTTTAGTACCCAAACAAGACAGGAGACATTGAGGTCCAGGAGAAAGTACAAAAGAAGGCTACCAACATGGCTGCCAGTCTTGAGGCTCTTAATTATCAGGATTGGCTCAAGGGGTTGAAGCCTCTCTCACTATAGAAACACAGCTTAGAGGACATTTGAGGGTTTTGAGGTAACAAAAAGAATAGATTTTGTCCGGTTGAGTAAGTTATATAATATGGATGGGAGAACTAGAGGTTATGGCTATAAAATATGTAAGTAGAGGGGTTAAGATGCCAGGAAGTGTTTATCCACAGAGTGTCATTACTCTCTAAAATAGTTTACCAAACCACGTGGTATGTATTCCTCCTTACCTTCAAATGGGAAGCTGGTCAAGTTAATGAGGGAAGATGATATCTTGAGTAATAAAAGATGGCTTATGGAGTAGCCGGGAATTAGGAGATTCGGGATTTACCACCGTCTCCTGGAGCTAGCTTTAGTGGAGAATGGGAAGGTAGTTATCAGAATTTCTTTCCTAAATTGACCACAAGTTTTTTCTGAGCTTTGTTTCTTCTTCTCCCAGAAAATTTGTGATCAAATGTTTGGGTGAATACTTCACAATGTGGTCATTTATCTCATTGCTGTTTGCGGGATCTTTCTGTGTGCAAATTCGCTGCCTGTTTCCTACATTACAACAGTGATTACATTTCAAAAGTGCTTCATTGGCTGTGAAGAGCTTTGGGACATCCTGAGGTCATGAAAGATGCTATATAAATGCAAGTCTCCTTTTTTCCTCAACTGCGATAGCAAATGGAAGAGTTATACAAAAAGAGGGTGGCGAAATGGATATCGAAGAAACTGTACTGCAGAGTAATAGAATGCAGGTTCACACTTGCTAATTTCCACACTGTAAGTTCTCAATCTTGTGTATTTCTTTATTCCCACTCCGAACATAGGAAACAATGGGAAATCATGGGGAAAGTTGTCCTAAAATAACTACCTGCCTACTTTCACTGGGGATATTGTTTGCCATTGGGAGATGATATGCAAGAGTCACAAGTCAGGTGGGTGATATGGAAACAAAAGCAAAATACTGCGGATGCTGGAAATATGAAATAAAAACAGAAAATGCTGGAAATACTCAGCAGGTCTTGCAGCATCTGTGGAGAGACAAACAGAGTTAATGTTTCCGGCCAATGACCTGTCATCAGAGGTGATATGGAAATTACGTGCTGAGGAAGTAGATTTTTCATTACACTTTTTCCAACAAAATGAGTAGCAATATGTAGCAACAAGTTCTTCTGTTTCTTACAGCTTGTTCTTCCTTGTCGATGCTGTGTTCCTGATCTTTTACAGCTAACAACAGTCAATTTAATGTTTCCATTCAGCGTTAAGTGTAACAAGTTAATGGTTGGCTGAGGCATCAATTTTAGGAACTTGGTTTTTTTCCTGTTAAGGTATGATGATTACAAGAATTATGAGCAACGGCCCTAATATTAAATGAGGGTTTATTATTCAGAAATTGAGATAATATGAAGGGCCTTCCCAATTGTTTGACGCAAAGCCAAGATTCAGCATGTAGGAATCCTTGTCTAATTCCTGGCTGTTCTGGTGGATTCCCGTTGAAGTTACAGTGGGATTTTGCTGGATTTACTACCAATTTCCAGGTCCAACTTTGTTTTAACTGCAGGTATGTGGATGCCGAAAGATACTGCCTAACTTACTCTGTAATAACAGTGAGCACTAACAGTTGCACTGTTATTCTAAATGCAAAATCAAGGCTGTTGTTCTTAAATTTGCTATCATCTGTCCTGTCTCTTTAAAACCACAAACGCTACCCTCAGCACAAAAGGATTACCTGTTAAATGCATCAATTATTACGACAGTTCCAGGGTCAAGTTGAAACACTTTAACTAACATTCAGGTTGAATATTATTTGACCAGTTCTACCCGTGACATGAATCATTTATGAAGGATTTTCCAAATGATTCTGATCGTGGAATCAAGGGGCAGCAAGTGTTGAATAACTGCTGTACAGTCAAAGTGCACTGTGTTCATAAGCAATGTCAAGCTTTGTTATTCCTTGTGAGGCCCAACAAAATTAGAACGTTCATTAACATTTGAATTTCCTTTATAATTGCTACGAGAACTAAGGTGTTTGCAATAAATAGGCATTGTTGGATTTCTTACAGGAGACCTCCATGAGCAGTTTGATAGCTGGCCTATGCACGGTGAGCTGATCTCAGCTAACAGCATAGAAGAGCCACTATAATTGACTTTAATGCCCCCTAATTCAGAAAGTAGAAACATTAGTCCAGGTTTCCACTCCTACTTGCTGGAAAGTACATCCAAGACAGCATCAAGTGAGGACAGAGTTAGGATGTTCAGAATGTTATCTGGTGATCTGAGATATGACCAGATAATCTGTTTTTGTGACTTTGATTGAGGAATAACTATTGGCAAGGGCACTGGAGATAACTCGCCTGCTCTCTTCGAAATAGTGCCATGGGATTTTTTACGTCTGCCTGAGAGGTCAGGTGGGGACTTGGTTTAATGTCTCATCCAAAAAACGGCACCTCCAACAGTGCAGCACTCCCTCAGTACCGCACTGAAGTATCAGCCTTCAACTTTGCTGTTAAGTCTTGGAGTGGGACTTGAGCCCAAAACCTCTGACGCAGAGGTGAGAGTGCTGCCCAGTGCAACACAGTTGACAGTAATTCCTACATTACAACAGTGACTACACTTCAAAAGTACTTCATTAGATATAAAGCACTAGGGGACATCCTGTGGTCTTGAAAGGTACTATATAAATGCAAATAAAGGAAGAAATAATGGCATTTGGTGATCTGAGATATGCTTTCTATTTCCCTCCTGGTGTTTGATAAGGTATCTACCAAAACTCGTTTTCACAGCCACATCTCCTTCCTCAGTGACTGTCTCCGGCTCCGACTGATTCCACGTGGATTCCAACTGCAGTTTCACCCATCATGCTTTGAAACCACCCAGGATCACAGGTATCTCCGAGAAATACAACGTTCCTCGGACTGCTACTCTCGCCGCATCCTGAGATCCACACTCAGTGCTATGCGCCGCCATATGCACACACTGGACCTCTCTCTCCAGCAGCACCGTCTCACCTTATCTCAAATCTGTTCCACTCCGCAGTTTCATCTCATCTTACGTCTCATCCGACGCATTAACAAAAAACTTTTTTTCTTCCTTTCAGGTGTTAAGGAACGCAAGCTCCAGCAGCTGATGGGGACTAATGCCCCTCCAGATCCTCCTTCCGCTTCACTTCCCTCTGACCCCACCCCTTCTGATCTGACCCCTTGCCGTGTATTCACTATACCCTCTGACCTCCCCCTCTCTGATGCTGAACGTTCTGTACTCAGCAAAGGTCTCAGTTTTATCCCCTTACGCCCCCACCTCAATGAATTTCGCGCTCGGCATGACGTTGAGCTCTTCTTCCGTCGCCTCCGCCTCCGGGCTCACTTCTTCGACCAGGAGTCCTCCCCCCGACCAGCAGACCCATTCACCCGCCTCCAGCATTCTCCCTCTACCTGGACCCCTCACCCTGGCCTCTTACCCGCTCTTGATCTCTTCATTGAAAACTGTCGGCGAGACATTGGTCGTCTCAATTTCTCTGCCCCCCTCACTCACTCTAACCTGTCCCCCTCTGAACTTGAGGCACTCCGTTCTCTCAGGTCTAACCCCGACATGGTCATCAAACCTGCAGACAAGGGTGGTGCTGTTGTTGTATGGCGTACCGACCTCTACCTTGCAGAAGCTCAACGCCAACTCACAGACACCTCTTCCTACCTCCCTCTGGACCATGACCCCACCACCGAACATCAAGCCACCGTCCAAAGGACTGTCACTGACCTCATCTCCTCTGGAGATCTTCCCTCTACAGCTTCCAACCTCATAGTCCCGCAACCCCGGACAGCCCGCTTCTACCTCCTTCCCAAAATCCACAAACGGGACTGTCCCGGCAGACCCATTGTGTCAGCCTGCTCCTGCCCAACTGAACTTATTTCTTCCTATCTAGACTCTATCTTTTCTCCGCTGGTCCAGTCTCTTCCCACCTACATCCGTGACTCTTCTGACGCCCTACGTCATTTTGACAATTTCCAGTTTCCTGGTCCCAACCGCCTCCTCTTCACTATGGACGTCCAATCGCTCTACACCTCCATCCCCCACCAGGATGGTTTGAGGGCTCTCTGCTTCTTCCTGGAACAGAGGCCCAACCAGTCCCCATCCACCACCACCCTCCTCCGCCTGGCTGAACTTGTTCTCACATTGAACAACTTCTCCTTCAACTCCATGCATTTCCTTCAAGTAAAAGGTGTCGCTATGGGTACCCGCATGGGTCCTAGTTATGCCTGTCTTTTTGTGGGATATGTCGAGCATTCATTGTTCCAGTCCTACTCAGGCCCCCTCCCCCAACTCTTTTTCCGGTACATTGATGACTGTATTGGTGCCGTTTCCTGCTCCTGCCCCGAACTAGAAAACTTTATCAACTTTGCTTCCAATTTCCACCCTTCTCTCACCTTTACATGGTCCATCTCTGACACTTCCCTTCCCTTCCTCGACTTCTCTGTCTCCATCTCTGGGGATAGGTTGTCTACCAATATCCATTATAAGCCCACTGACTCCCACAGCTACCTCGACTACACTTCTTCACACCCTACCTCCTGTAAGGACTCCATTCCATTCTCCCAGTTTCTCCGTCTCCGACGCATCTGCTCTGATGATGACGGTGCTTCTGATATGACCTCCTTTTTCCTCAACCGAGGATTTCCCCCCACTGTGGTTGACAGGGCCCTCAACCGTGTCCGACCCATTCCCCGCACCTCTACCCTCACCCCTTCCCCTCCCTCCCAGAACCGTGACAGGGTTCCCCTTGTCCTCACTTTTCATCCCACCAGCCTCCATATCCAAAGGATCATCCTCCGCCATTTTCGCCACCTCCAGCGTGATGCCACTACCAGTCGCATCTTCCCCTCCCTTCCCCTGTCAGCATTCCGAAGGGATCGTTCCCTTCGCGACACCCTGGTCCACTCCTCCATTACCCCCACCACCTCGTCCCCGTCCCAGGGCACCTTCCCTTGCAATCGCAGGAGGTGTAATACCTGCCCATTTACCTCCTCTCTCCTCACTATCCCAGGCTCCAAACACTCCTTTCAGGTGAAGCAGCGATTTACTTGTACTTCTTTCAATGTAGTATACTGTATTCGCTGCTCACAGTGTGGTCTCCTCTACATTGGGGAGACCAAGCGCAGACTGGGTGACCGCTTTGCGGAACATCTCCGCTCAGTCCGCAAGCAGGACCCTGAGCTTCCGGTTGCTTGCCATTTCAACACTCCCCCCTGCTCTCATGCTCACATCTCTGTCCTGGGATTGCTGCAGTGTTCCAGTGAACATCAACGCAAGCTCGAGGAACAGCATCTCATCTACCGATTAGGCACACTACAGCCTGCCGGACTGAACATTGAGTTCAATAATTTCAGAGCATGACAGCCCCCCACTTTACTTTCATTTTTAGTTATTTTTTCTTCCTTTTTTTTTTTGCATTCCTTTTTACATTTTTTACAATCTCTTTTTGCATTTATTTCATTTCATCTTCGTTTGTTCAGTTTGCTTACCCACTGTTTTTTTCAGGTTTTTTTTCTTCAGGTTTGCACTTGCTGATGTTCAATATTCAGTGTATTCACACCTAATCTGTACTAATGCTTTGTCTTTCAACACACCATTAACATATTGTTTGCCTTTGCTCCGTGACCTTTTGGTCAGCTATGTGGCCTGGTCCAATCTGCACCTTCTCCTTTGTTATCTCTTGCCCAACCCCCACCTCACTTGTTTATAATCTGTGACTTTTCTAATATTTGTCAGTTCCGAAGAAGGGTCACTGACCCGAAACGTTAACTCTGCTTCTCTTTCCACAGATGCTGCCAGACCTGCTGAGTGAATCCAGCATTTCTTGTTTTTGTTTAAGAAATAATGGCAGCTTGTCAGAAAGGTCGGGCGATAATCATGGGGGATTTTAACCTACATATAGACTTGAAAAATCAGATGGGCAGAGATAGTCTAGATTAGGAATACATAGAATGTTTTCAGGATAATTTCTTGGAACAGAACGTTCTTGAGCCAACATGAGAACAGGCTATACTAGACCTGGTATTGTGCAACGAGATAGGATTAATTAATGACCTCATAGTTAAGGCACCCCTAGGCAGCAGCGATCATAATATAATTAAATTTTACATTCAATTTGAGGGAAAGAAGAGTGGGTCCAAGACCAGTATTTTAAACTTAAATCAGGGCAAGTATTAGGGCATGAAAGCAGAGCTAGCTAAAGTAAACTGGCAAATTAGGTTAAGGGATAGGTCAATAGAGATGCAGCGGCAGACATTTAAGGGGATAGTTCAGAGTACACAGAATAGATACATTTCAACGAGAAAGAAAATTTCCAAGGGTGGGACCCGCCATCCATGGTTAACGAAAAAGTTAAAGATAGTATCAAACTTAAAGAAAAAGCCTATAATTGCGCAAAGATGGGAGGCAGGTCAGAAGATTGGACAGAATATAAAAAACAGCAAAGAATGACTAAAAGATTGATAAGGAAGGTAAAATTAGAGTACAAGTGAAAGCTAGCTAGAAATATAAAGACAGATAGTAACAGTTTCTATAGATATTTAAAATAGAAAAGAGTTAACAAAGTGAGCGTTGGTCCTATAGAAAGTGAGTCTGGGGAATTAATAATGGATAATAATAATGGCAGATGAATTGAACAGGTATTTTGCCTCAGTCTTCACTATAGAGGATACAAGTAACATCCCAGAATCAGCTGTAAGTCAGGAAATGGAAGGCAGGGAGGAACTCAAGAAAATTACAATCACCAGAGAAGTGGTACTGAACAAATTGTTGGAGCTGTGGGCTGACAAGTCCCCGGGTCCTAATGAACTTCATCCAGGGTCTTAAAAGAAGTGGCTAGTGAGATAGTTGATGCGTTAGTTTTAATTTTCCAAAATTCCCTAGATTCGGGGAAGGTTCCGCTAGACTGGAAAATAGCAAATGTAACTCCTTTATTCAAAAAGGGAGGGAGACAGAAAGCAGGAACCTACAGACCAGTTAGCTTAACATCTGGCTTAGGGAAAATGTTAGAAGCTATTATTAAAGACGCTATAGCAGGGCACTTAGAAAAATTGAAGGTAATCAGGCAGCGTCAACATGGTTTTGTGAAAGGGAAATCATGTTTAACCAATTTATTGGAGTTCTTTGAGGGAGTTACATGTGCTGTGGATAAAGGGGAACTGGTGGATGTATTGTACTTAGATTTCCAGAAGGCATTTGATAAGGTGCCACATCGAAGGTTATTGCAAAAAATAAAAGCTCATGGTGCAGGGGGTAACATATTGGCATGGATAAAAGATTGGTTAGCTAACAGGAAACAGAGAGTAGGCATAAATGGGTCATTTTCTGGTTGGCAAGATGTAACAAGTGGTGTGCCACAGGGATCAGTGCTGGGGCCTCAACATTTCTAGATCAGCTAAATTTGCTGATGACACAAAGATAGGTAGGAAAATAAGTTGTGAAGAGGAGATAAGGAGGTTACAAAGGGAAATAGATAGGTTAAGTGAGTGGGCAAAAATGTGGCAGATGGAGTACAATGTGAGAAAATGCAAAGTTGTCCATTTTGGCGGGAAGAATAACAAAGAAACATATTATCTAAATGGTGAGAGATTGCGAAGCTCTCAGATGCAGAGAGATCTGGCTGTCCGAGTGTATGAATTGCAAAAGGTTAGTATGCAGGTACAGCAAGAAATTAGTAAAGCTAATAGAATGTTATCGTTTATCTTGAGGAGAATTAAATACAAAAGTAGCGAGGTTATGCTTCAGCTATACAGGGCACTGGTGAGACCACATCTGGAGTACTGTGTACAGTATTGGTCTCCTTATTTAAGAAAGGATGTAAATGCGTTGGAAGCAGTTCAGAGAAGGTTTACTAGACTAATACCTGGAATGGGCGGGTTGTCTTACAAGGAAAGATTGGACAGGCTAGGCTTGCATTCACTGGAATTTAGAAGAGTAAAAGGTGACTTGATTGAAACATATAAGATCCTGAGGGGTCTTGACAGGGTGGATGTGGAAAGGATGTTCCCCCTTGTGGGAGAATCTAGAACCAGGAGTCACTGTTTAAAAATAAGAGGTCGCCCATTTAAGACAGAGATGAGGAGAAATGTTTTCTCTCAGAGGGTCGTGAGTCTTTGGAATTCTCTTCCTGAAAAGGTGGTGGAAGGACAGTCTTTGAATATGTTTAAGGCAGAGGTAGATAGATTCATGATAAGCAAGGGGGGTGAAAGGTTATCAGGGGTAGCTGGTAATGTGGAGTAATCAGTTCAGCCATGAACTTATTGATTGGCGGAGCAGACTCGAGAGCCCGAGTGGCCTACTCCTGCTTCGAATTTGTATGTTCGTAAGTCTTTCAATTCTTTCTTTCCGTCTTGGCTGTCACATGAAGAATGGGCCATTGAGGTAGTACAGGGATTCTGAGACTTGACAAAACTGACTTGGATCTGACCTACAGGCCTAACTAGTGATCTCTTGAAATTTGGACGTAGGGAGCTGAAGCCAAAGAAAACTAAATCTTACAGGTAGCATTAATGCAGTTCCTTGGATAAACAAGCAGAAGATAGTGATGAGTGTCTTCTCTGAATGATAGACTGGTCACCCTAAGGTGAAAGCAGAGAGCACATTTCAGTGAAGAATAGGATCAAAAGCAGGGGTCTCTTGTTTTGTTGTTGTTGAAATCGAAATCAACAGTAACCTTCAGGGCCAGAGATTAAGGCATTACAAAATATGCAGGGGTTAATATCCTATGGTCTCAGCCATGGTCAGTAGTAGCACTCTTGCCTCTGAATCAGGAGGCTATCCATTCAAGCCCCATTCTAGACGCATCAGCACACAATCTAGGCTGGCAGTCCTGAGGGAGAGCTGCACTGCCAGAGGAACTTGTCACTTGAATGAGTCATTAAACTAAGACTCTGCCTGCTGTCTTGATGATTCCATGGCACTTTTCGTAGATGAGCAGGAGTGTTCTCCTTTGTGTCCTGGCCAATATTTATCCCTCAACCCTCAACTAGTATCATTGAAATAGATTATCTGGTCATTTATCTCACTGCTCTTTGCAGGAGCTTGCTATGTGCAAATTGGCTGTCTTATTTCCTATATTACATTTGCACTTCAAAAAATACTTGCTGTAAAGCATTTTGAGACATCCTGAGGTTGTAAAAGGTGCAAGTTATTTATTTCTTTACCCTGACTATTATATGTGACTTGAATTTAATTCATAGGACAGTGTAGAGGGTGCACTACCCTGCTCCAGCATAACTGCTGTTTGACTGACCTTATGGACATGTAACTGGAATCAATGACGAGTCAGTGGTTGTTGCTCTGTAACTGCGGCAGGAAAATATCTCCTTCGTGCCAATACCAGTTTTACATTAACAAGTGTTTTGCATTACCAAAACAGGAACATTTCCATAATTACAAAAGCGGTACATAGTGGTTCTGCAATATCATGTGTCTCAATAACACTGGGTATTACACAAAGCTGCTTTAATCTCCTTTCGTACAAAGCTGGAACGAGCAGGGTGAGGGCAGGGAGTTCAATGCACAACAACTGCAAGAAGTGATGGATTTTATTCACAGCTCAAACGTTTCAAAGTAGATTGGATGCTGCTTCCAGGGATCAATGAGACCTCCTGTTCAGAAATCTCAGGGAATTCCTGAGTAAGGAAAGTGGGCTCACTGCAGGAAATTATGAGAGCAACAGAGACAGATGGAAAAAGCATGGCACCTACCAAATTTAATCTTATGGTCACATTGGGCTGAAATTTATCAGCGCGCCGCAAATCGTGGCGGCGCGCTCTAATCTTGGCGGTCTTCAAACATGGATGCGCCATCGCTGAGCCCCCATGATATTTCACACGGGGACATTTAAATTATGGGAGCAGAGTGGCCGCCCCTGATGACGTAGAGGGGGGCGGCCACTCCGTCCCCGGCAACGGTGTCCAGCGCCACCGCACAGGTGCTGGCACCATTTTTAAAGGGCTTCAAGCCCAGAGAATAAATTTTAATTTTTAAAGTTATATGGTGGTGCATTTTTGTAAATATTTAAATAAATGCTGGAGGCCTTTTCCCACCCCCACTCTCCCCCTCCCCACAATGTTTGTTTTTGGGCCTATATCACCAAAATGAACTTTATTTATAACCAGAACTCCCACCCCCCCATCCCACCACCCCACCTCGTAACATTTGCCCTTCAACTCCTTCCCAGCATCCCCTCAGCCAATACAAAGTGTTTACCCGTCCCCCGCACTGATAATCTCACTGATCCCCCCCCCCCCCCCAACAGTGTCACGCTTCGGAACTCTGAACAGAGTTCTGAAGGCACGGGAGTTATGGCCAGCGTCCAGTCTATCGGCGTGGGACGGCCACCAGGACAAGGTAAGTTAATTTGCATCTTTTAAACTTAATTTTAATATTAAAATGAAGGGCCCGCCACCTATCAGCGGACAGTCTGCACCGAGGCCTCGCCGCCACCGGTAAAATACGGCGGGGCCTTCTCAGCATCAGAGGTCATGGCGGACCTCTCCCGGAAGAATTCTCCGAGCTCCCCCACCACAACCCCCGACACCAGAGGGCTCATAAAATTCAGCCCATTAATTTGAAGATCATCAGGTTACCGATACTAATAGATTTTGGCATTTGCATTGAGAATTTAACCACCAATAAGTCAACAATACTCAGAGCAGCCCTTTGCAAATCTCCAGGCGCCCAAAATTCAAACAGGACAAATTGATAAATAAGACATTGAAGCATAACTAGGACTGAGTTTTCTGGGTTTCAAGGGCTGGATTGCCAGGGGTCAGGCCTGCGTCAGGCACACAAGCCACAGGGCAGCCCTGCTGATCTGGGAATGTGATACTGGTACTTGTTCCAGGAGGAGGAAATAAGTTAATTCCTTTGCTCAGCACTGACAACGTACTTCGAAAAACACAAAATGCACCACAACAACATGCACTGGCTTCTCCTGTGCGCTTGTATGGATTTACAGACAAACAGACATTGTCAAAACTGTGTCACAATGAAAAGTGTGATATTGTGACTTGTTTCTGTCAGGTCTGAAGGAGGAACTGACTGAGTTCCAACTGAAGTTGAACATGCCACAGAAACTGAAGATCTGCTGGGTATGCAGCAATGCCATTAGAGACAGTAGCTGCTTTTACATTGGCGGTTGAGGGTAGCTTGAAGCATTTTAAATGTGATCTTTTCAGTTGCCGGTCGTAGCAGATCAGGATGCTTATCTTGGAGTTGTAGTTGTCTGTTCATTTTTAATTTCCTTCATGGCCTTGCCTCTATTGCTATAACCTCCACCAGCCCGACAAGAACAGGACTCCCCACACCAATGTCTCTGTCTTTCTGAGTCTGGCCTCTTCTGCATCCCACCTTCCCTTTGCCCCATCATTGGAGGCCGTGCCTTCAGCCATCTAGACCCTATCTTCTATAATTACCACCCGTCCATCGCTCTTTCCTCCTTAAAACCCACCTTTTTGAACAAACTTTTGGTCATCCCTTTGACACACCATTCATTTTTTTTGATTATGCCTCTCTGAAGCCACTTGGGATGTTTTTCTATGTTAAAGGGGCTATATAAATCCAAGTTGTCATTGTTCTAGTTTACTGTTGTTTTTGTTGCTGCATAGATGTATGTATCACCACCTAGGTTATGATGACTGACTGGCCATTGTAATGAGGTGCATTTAGACTCCAATAGATGCAGTGCCACTAAACTCCTCATTATGAGCTAACTACATTGGATCTTCATTGCAGCATCTATTTTATTTAATTATTTTATTTAGAGATACAGCACTGAAACAGGCCCTTCGGCCTACCAAGTCTGTGCTGACCAACAACCACCCATTTATACTAATCCTACATTAATCCCCTATTCCCTACCACATCCCATCCCCACCATTCTCCTACCACCTACCTACACTTGCGCCAATTTACAATGGCCAATTTACCTATCAACCTGCAAATCTTTGGCTGTGGGAGGAAACTGGAGCACCCAACGGAAACCCACGATGTCACAGGGAGAACTTGCAAACTCCGCACAGGCAGGACCCAGCACTGAACCCGGGTTACTGGAGCTGTGAGGCTGCGGTGCTAACCACTGCGCCGCCCTAAGAATTCTCAAGGATCTCAAAATAAGAATCTAATAATTTTGGAGACAAACAGATCACGAGGCCTAACAGCCTATTCCTTTTTCAAAGGTCAACCTCACTTGCCCACATTCTTACTATGTATATCCCTCAAACCATTCTCTCTCCTGAAAGGCGTCTAGTTGTTTCTTCAGCTCCTTTGTACCGTCCTCTTCAATGTCCATCACTGGTAACACTTTCCACAACTCTATCCTCTGAGGGAAAAAAAATCTTCCAATACCTTTCAAACTTTCTGATTTTTAATTTCTGCCTCCTGGCAGCTGAACCTTTCACTACATGAAACCCTAGATAACTTTCCTCAATTGAATTCATAATCTTGAAAGCTCTATTTAGGTCACCTCAGAGTCTTGTATATTCCAACTTAATCAAGTTCAACACCCTTAATTTAAACTCACTGGGACATTTGCTGATTAAGACTTTTTGATTGTGGAGGAATTTGCCTTGTAGCATCTGCAGAGCTGGAAGTTACCGGAATTTTTAAATCCTGCTCGCTATAATTTCTTCCTTAATATTTCATCTCTAATTAATCTACTTTTTGTCGGTATCAAGTTTACTTGAAAAAGGCTGAAAAAATCCAGTTATAAAGCAAGAGCATCTCACAATTTCTGTTTAATTGTAGACCTACTTGAAACACTCCAGATTTTTACATTTCTAAGTGCGGATAATTTAAGGCCTCCACGCTGAACTTCTTAGTTGCATCAAAATAGATCTTCAGTCCCATACAGTCCAATATTCCTTAGCGGATAAAAATTATTTTCAGCAACGCCTGTACCTCTAGTTATCTATTATCTTTGGTATGAAATTCCTCTGCTGTCCAATTTAATGTAACTGCTGACCTTTCAGTCAGAAATATCACTGAGAACCATCTCAATCTAGATTGGCTTAGTTTTGAATTTGTAAAATGTGTTGCATTTCATTAGGTATCTTACTGCGCTAAAATCAAAGGCTTCAGTCAAACCCGCTTTGACAATGTTGAGAATTTTTACCAAGAAGAGGTAACGTAGCTCATTGTTTTGCACAGTGCTAACGTGATGCTGGCAGTTCAGTATCTGAACACAGCTCAGAACATGAGGGTGTGTCTCATCTGTAGAATATTTTAACTTCAATTCACCCTGTAAAGTACATTTTAACAATTATCATTAAAGGCAAAAACTTATTTAAAAGATTTTTTAAAACTCTGTTATGGCTTTATATCCAACATAAAAATTAATGTTTAATTTAATGTAAAACCATTTAAAAATTCAATTATAAATTCGTCAGGTCTTTCTCACATTTGTGTAGTTGGACCCAATCTAATTTCTCGACCGTTGGTTCACTTCAGCAACATCATAGACCTTGGAGGGTTTGTAACTTGTTGACTCACGGTGTCATGTATTATACAGTGCCATTCAGGGAGATCATGGTGACATTCTGGATACCCTCTGTGTGAATCCTGGCCCAGTCAGGATAAGTGAACACGTCAAACACATACACACCCCAGGTGTTTATGGCCAGCAAGAGCAGGATGATGCCCAAAATGTTCATAACGATCCCAGATTTTACCTACAAAGACAAATTCAATCATTTGAAAGCGCATTCAGTGGATTAAGAAAAGACAAGAGCAGCGTAGGTTGCTTATAAGAGCCTTCAGAATAAAAGCAGAATGAGGGAAGTGTGGTCCCAAATTCCTACAGGCCCATCTGGCACACTCCTGGTAGATATGTTGGGTCCCAGCCTCATCAGCAAGCGGCTGATTGAGGAGAGAGAGATAACTCTTTGATGCCCCAAAAATGGTCCCTTATATCAAAGGGGGTATGGGTTAGTCAAAAGAATGCTTGCCTCAAGGGTTTGCAAGTTTCCCTTGTGCTTTGCTGACCAGAGCTGAATGCAATACACAAAGTGTGACCTGACCATCTAATCGATACAGCTACAGATTTATAAAAAGACTTGCATTTATATAGCAACTTTCACAACCACAGGATGTCCCAAAGTACTTTACTGCCAACGAGGCACTTTTTGAAGTGTCGTCACCATGGTGTTGCAGGAATAGCAGCAGCCAATATGCACACAGCAAGCTCCCACAAACAGCAATGTGACAATGACCAGATAATCTGTTCTGTGACATGGAGAGTTAAATATTAACCAGGACACAAGGGATAACTAACTCCCCTACTACTCTGAAATAGTGCTATGGGATCTTTTACATTCACCTGAGGGGACAGACAGGTAATCAGTTTAACATCTTATCCAAAAGATGGTACTTCAGACAGTACAGCACCCCCACCATACTACACTAGCAAGAAACTAGACTCGAACGCACAACTTTCAGGTCGCTGAGATAAGAGGACTATGAACTGAGCCACAGCTGACATATACATAGGAATGCGAATCTCCCAGTAGGGTGATTCTTTTGAAGGGAATGTGAATTTAGATAGGGTGACAATATTAGGCCTAGACCCCTCCTGGGCAAATGGGATTAGTGAATTTACTCCACCTTTCAGACTGGACATCAAACCGAGGCCCCATCTGCCCTCTCTGGTGGATATAAAAGAACCTTTATTTGAAGAACAGGGGTGTTCTCTCTGACATCCTGACTAACATTTATCCCTCACCAGTTATTTTGCTATTTGTAGGGCCCTACCAAATGTAAATGCACTGAGAGCTACCAGAAAAGAAGCTCAATAATTTCCATTTTTGCTGTCTGCGGCACATTATGGGTATATCCTGGCAGGACAAAATCACAAATGTGGCAGTCCTCTTGAAGGCAGAACTCCCAAGTGTGTTGGAACTAATCAAACAGAGACACCTTCGGTGGATCAGACACGTCCACAGGATGGAAGATGGTCGCTTACCCAAGGACCTTATGTATGGAGAGGTAGTTGGGGTGAGATGACCTCTGGGGTGCCTAAAGATCTGCTTCAAGTATGCTTGCAAGCGTGACATGAAGGCCCCAAATGTTGACTGTTGCACCTGAGAGTCAATAGTTGGCGAAAGAGGGAAATGGTGACACATCCTGTAGACTGGCGTGCACTATCGCGGTGACCAGTTGCGCCAACATCAAAAACAACAGCTAACAGCATCACTTGACAGCTTCACATGCAGCACTTGTGGCAGAACTGACCTCTCAAGGAATGACCTTCACAGCCACCAGCAAAGGTGAACCAAGAGAAGACACCTCACCTAAATGGATTGTTTGCTGCGCGTCCATCATCTTTCGTAGATGGAAGAATACCAACCAACCAACTAAATGCAAATTGGCTGCTGCGTTTTGTACATTACAACAGTCATTACACTTCAAAAATAAGTACTTTATTGCCTGTGAAGCACTTTGAGACATCCTGAGGTTATGAAAATCACTATATAAACACAAGTTCTTTCTTTATAGCCTACTAAAAAAAAAAGTTCAGCATTCCGTTAGCTTAGTGGATTATTACACTGCAAGGACTGGACTTGGATCAATGTTGAGTTTATCATTCTTGGACTTCTCCTTCATCCTTTCCCCTTGTTAATTTAAGACAATTGGTTAAATGTTTAACTTTAGTTTTTTTTTAGTTTAGTTTAGTTTAGAGATACAGCACTAAAACAGGCCCTTCGGCCCACCAAGTCTGTGCCGACCATCAACCACCCATTTATACTAATCCTACACTAATTCCATATTCCTACCACATCCTCACCTGTCCCTATATTTCCCTACCACCTACCTATACTAGGGGAAATTTATAATGGCCAATTAACCTATCAACCTGCAAGTCTTTGGCATGTGGGAAGAAACCGGAGCACCCGGAGGAAACCCACGCAGACACAGGAAGAACTTGCAAACTCTACACAGGCAGTACCCAGAATTGAACCCAGGTTGCTAGAGCTGTGAGGCTGCGGTGCTAACCACTGTGCCACTGTGCCACCCCAAGAAATTTGGTCGACCAAAATACATTTTGTTCAACAATCATTTTCTATCTGATTTTAAGTCATGAAAGCAACACTCCCATCTTATACCCAGTACTAAACCAGTAGAGGTGGGATAGTTGGCTGGGCCCTGGGTGTAGCAGGGGAAGGTTTATACAGGGATTACTGCAATATGTACATGTATACAATAGGTCTACTCATTTGTATATGACAATTGAATGAGTCGGTTCACACAGACACAAACATGCATCTGTCCACTCATCTGTGCTCCCCTTCTTTAAAATTCACTGATCTCTCGCTGCAAATCTTTTCTGGCTGAATTTTTACTTAAGAAAATTACAAGAGGTGTTTTACCCTAGAGCTGCTCTTCCTGGTTCAAATGTGAATGACCTACTGCACCCGAAGGGATTTTATTTGGCAAAAGTCATTCAATTATGGCCTGGACATTTAGTGTCCAGTGCGTCACTGCAGCACTTTTAAAGGTAATTCATAATCTTGTGAATGCAGGTATGTTAATTGTTCATCTGCCCAGTAAAGTTTATTCAGTGTTAATACTAGCCACTAAAATGTTTAAACACATCAATAAAGTCACAATCTGGGACTAAGACAGCAGTTTGTAAAGCATTTTTAAACTGCAGTATCTTAATAAATTTGCTCGCATCTGTCGTGTACATAAAGTATTTCATCCACAGTGTGATTGTTGAGTCCATTGAATGTACTGTGACTGTTGACCCACTACAACATCTTGCATTTATATAGCACTTTCATGTGGTTAAACATCCCAAGACACTTCCCAGGAATGCCATCAAACAAAATTTGACACCAGTCACTGGGATTTCATTTTCTGTAAATTAACTATAAGTTGGCAGAAATCTATTGTTGTGTTAAAGACTTTTGGGCCAGCTTTTCTTATGGGATGAGGAAAAGGAGCAGAGACCGATACGCCAGCTCCTGTCCCTTTGTACTTGCCATGCCTCCACTGGGATATCCTTGGTGTGCGCTGGAATTAAATCCGATGTAGATGAGAGGCTACATCATAGCCTGTCCCTTATCATTTTCTGGATACTTCACCCAGTGGTCAATTGTCCTGAAGACCCAGAAGACAATGACCTGGATTTTATAGAGGCCTCCATGTTGGGATCCGTGGCGGGGGCGGCGGGGGCATGAAGATTACCCCATATGAGGCCCGCCCCATCTGCCGCTCAGCGACAGGACCATATTTAAAATATTCTAATAAAGTTACTTACCTACATTAGTGATTTTCCTGTCTCCTCCTGAAGTGCTGCCATGCTCTTCAGCCTGGTGGCCGGCACTGCCACGCCTTTGGATCCCTCGGGGAAACGAGGAGCAACACTGGTGGGGAGGGGGAAGGAGGTATGTGGCTTGGTCCGTGGCCAGGGGGAATGGGGTCAAATGACCGTCACAGGTGTAGGAGGTGATGGGAAGGGTTATAGTTGAAAGTTTGGAGGGGAAGGTCAGATTGTGAAGGTAAGTGTTTTTTGTGCGGGAAAGGGCAAATAATTAATTTAATTGATCTTACGCATGTAAAACAGGCATAGCACTAATGAATGTTTAAGGCAGAATGTTTAATGAGAGAAAATGTGTGAAGGTCATACAGTGAGAAGCAAAAGAAAGGAGACAAAGTGGAAGACTAACAGGGAAATAGAAAAAATAGAGCTGAAAGACAGTTACAGGAAAACAGGCACACAAATTATATTAGTCTTGAGTAACGTCATGGGACATCAGCCAGTATTTTATATATAGGGATAGGCACTTTTTTTGCACATCATTGACTTCTTACAGTTTAATGTTGTGGAGTTCTGTGTTGTAAACTATGCTGATACCAGCTTGTGTCCATGGACCCAAATAGTTTTACCCGCAAGGATCAGATACTTTTCTATTAAATCAATAGGGTGTAATTATATTGGCAATGGAGGATTAGGTAATGACAGATATCACATCAGATGACAGCTCTGTTAAGAAGATTAGCAAATTCTTTTTTGAGGGGGAGTGGGCAGGGGCACAATTGCTGGTTGAAAATTAATTCATAAAGTGAAAGGTCAAAATATCATTTTACAACATACTTGTAAGTCATTCATTCACCTGCATTCCGCTGGTAGCCAATGGGAATGTAAGAGGAAATGCCCCGAAAAATGGAAAAGAACTTTCCAACAACTTTTCGAAACTGTAATGGCGTTTGTAGAGACCTGGCATGTTGCAATAGTATGGAAGACGAGGTCATCCTTGGTGGCAGTTACTTGACTCTCCTCTTTCCCCTCCAAGCTTTCCTTCTGTCACAATAGGATGCATGCAGGTGGCACAGTGACCTCCATGCTTTTTTTCTTCTCAGTTGCTAGGTGTGTATGCATTCCATGAGTCAAGTCATTGTCCCGTTGGAGGTGCCATCTTTTGGATGAGGCATTAAATCGATGCCTCAGCCTGTCCTCTCAGGTGGGCATAAAAGATTTCATGGCACTATTTGAAAGCACAGCAGGCATGTTATGCCCGGTGTCCTGGCCAATATTTATCTCTCACCCAATAACACTAAAAACAGATGATCTGGTCATTATCTCATTGCTGTTTGTGGTAGCTGGCCATGTGCAAATTGGCTGCTGTATTTCCTACATTATTACACTTAAAAAGTACTTCAATGCCGTTAAGGTACTTTGGGATGTTCTGAGATCATGAATGATGCTATATAAATGCAAAGACAGTGGTAAATCAAGTGAGGAGGATGACCCAAGTATAATGAGGCCCTTCTGATTTTCCTCTCTGTGCTGCACCCATGTGGATTTGACTCTCGGGCATTAAAGATGAAAATATACCCAAATGCCTCTACATAACCTAAATTAAACAAACTCAGTTGGGTCAATACCATGGATTTTCCAGAGAAGAGATTCGAGACTATAGTGTCAGATAATTGAAGCGAGTAAGTGAGAGGAAGGTGGGGCCAATTAGAGAGGCAGAGGGCATGGCTGAGGTACTAAATGAATACTTACCATCTGTCTTCACCAAGAAGAGGATACTGCCAATGTCACAGCAAAGGAGAAGAAATGGAGAAATTGGATAGGATCAAAATAAGGAGGTAATTAAGAGGTCGTCAACGTTCAACGTTGAAAGTCACCCGGTCTGGGAGGGATGCTTCATAGGTTACTGAAGGAAGTAAGTGTGGGAATTATGGAGGCTCTGAACACAATCTTCCAATTCTCCTTCAATTTGGAAGTGATGCCAGAGGACTGGAGGATTGCAAATTTTTTTTAAATTGGTTCATGGGATGTGGGCGTCGCTGGTTTGGCCAGCATTTATTGCCCACCCCTAATTGCCCTTGAGAAGGTGGTGGTGAGCTGCCTTCTTCAACTCCTGCAGTCCATGTGGGGTAGGTACACCCACAGTGCTATTGGGAATGGAGTTACATGATTTTGACCCAGTGACAGTGAAGGAACGGCGATATAGTTCCAAGTCAGGATGGTGTGTGGCTTGGAGGGAAACTTGCAGGTGGTGGTGCTTCTATGCGTCTGCTGCCCTTGTCCTTCTAGGTGGGAGAGGTCGCAGGTTGGAAGGTGCTGTCAAAGGAGGCTTCGTGAGTTGCTACAGTGCATCTTGTATATCGTACACACTGCTGCCACTGTGCACTGGTGGCAAAGGAAGTGAATGTTTAAGGTGGTGGATGGGATGCCGGTCAAGTGGGTTGCTTTGTCCTGGATGGTGTCAAGCTTCTTGAGTGTTGTTGGAGCTGCACGCATCCAGGCAAGTGGAGAATATTCAATCACACTCCTGACTTAGGCCTTATAGATGGTGGACGGGATTTAGGGAGACAGGAGATGAGTTACTTGCTGCAGAATTCATAGCCTCTGACCTGCTGTTGTAGCCACAGCATTTATATGGCTGGTCCAGGTAGGTTTCTGGTCAATGGTAACCCCCAGGATATTGATAGTGGGGGATTCATCAATGGTAATGCCATTGAATGTCAAGGGGAGATGGTTAGATTCTCTTGTTGGAGTTGGTCATTGCCTGGTACTGTGTGGCATGAATGTTACTTACCACTTATTAGCCTAAGCCTGAATGTTGTCCAGGTCTTTCTGCATATTGGTATAGACTGCTTCGGTATCTGAGCAGTTGCGAATGGTACTGAGCACTGTGTAATCATCAGCGACCATCCCCAATTCTGACCTTATGATGGAGGGAAGGTCATTGATGAAGCAGCTGAAGATGGTTGGGCCTAGGACACTATCCTGAGGAACTCCTACAGTGATGTCCTGGGACTGAGATGATGTCCTCCAACAACTACAACCATCTTCCTTTGTGCTAGGTATGACTCCAACCAGTGCAGAGTTTTCCCCCTGATTTCCATCGACTTCAATTTTTAGTTATGCCTTGTGCTGCTCCTGGCATGCCCTCCTACACTCTTCATTCAACCAGGGTTGATCCTTTGATGGCATTGGTAGAGTGGGGGATATGCCAGATCATGAGGTTAAAGATTATGGTTGAATACAATTCTGCTTCTGCTGTAGCCCATAGCATCTCATGGTTGAACTGCCAGATCTGTTCTTAATCTATCCCATTTAACAAGGTGGTAGTGGCACACAACACAATGAAGGGTATGCTCAGGGTGAAGATAGGACTTCGTCTTCACAAGGACTGTGTGGTGGCTACTCCTACCAATACTGTCATGGACAGATACATCTGTGACAGGCAGATTGGTGAGGACAAGATCTAGTAGGTTTTTCCTCTTACTGATTCCCTCACCACCTGCTGTAGGCCTAGTCTGGCAGATATCTCACAAGAACACAAGAAGTAGGAGCAGGAGTAGACCATACCACCTATCGAGCCTGCTCTGCCATTCTAAACAATCATGGTTGACCTTAGGATTCAACTGAACTTTCCCGCCCTCTCGCCATATCCCTCGATTCCCTGAGAAACCAAAAGTCTGTCTATCCCAGTCTTAAATGTATTCAAGGATGGAGTATCCACAACCCTCTGGGGTAGAGAATTCCAAAGATTCACAGCCCTTTGAGTGAAGTAATTTCTCCTCATCTCAGTCCTAAATGATCGGCCCCTTATCCTGAGACTGTGCCCCGTGCTTTAGATTCCCAGACTAGCGGAAATAATCTCTCAGTGTCTACCCTATCCAGCCACTGTAGAATCTTATATGTTTCAATGAGATCACCTCTCATTCTTCTACACTCCAGAGAATATAGGCCTAATTTACTTAGTCTCTCATCAAAGGACAACCTCCTCATCCCAGGGACCAATCTAATGAACCTTCACTGCACTGCCTCCAATGCAAGTATATCCTTTCTTAGATATGGAGTCCAAAACTGCACACAGTATTCCAGATGTTGTCTCACCAAAACCCTGTACAATTGTAGCAATACTTCCTTATTCCTGTACTCCAATCCCTTTGCAATAAAGGCCAACATGCCATTTGCCTTCCTAATTGCTTGCTGTACCTGCATGTTAACTTTCTACGTTCCTTGTACAAGCACACCCAAGTCTCTTTGAACATCGACACTTACAAGTTTCACACCTTTTTAAAAAGACAGCTAATATGTTACCCCCAATTCCATGAGCCCTTATCTTGCCTTTTAACCTTTTGTGTTGCACCTTATTGAATGCCTTTTGGAAATTCAGGTATACTGCAACTACTGGTTCTCCTTTATCTACCCTACTAGTAACATCCTCAAAAAATTTGAATAAATTTGTCAAACTGAATTTCCCTTTCGTAAAACCATGCTGACTTGTTCTAATCATACTGCGCTTTTCTAAGCTCATTGTTAAGACTTCCTTAATAATAGATTCTAGTATTTTCCCAACGACTGATGTTAGGCTTATTGTAAGTCCCCATTTTCTCCCTCCTTTCTTGAAAAACAGTCTAACATTTGCCAACTTCCAATCTGATGGGACCGTTCCTGAATCTAAGGAGTTCTGGAAAATTATAGCTAGTGCATCCACTATCTCAGCAGCTATCACTTTTAGAACCTTGGGATGTAGGCCATCAGCTCCTGGGGGTTTGTCGATTTTAGTCCCTTAAGTTTCTGCAATACTTCTTCTCTGATGATATTATTTTCCTTAATTTCCTCACTCTTTTTAGCCTCTAGGTTACTGTCTATTTCTGGTATGTAACTTGTGTCTTCTACTGTGAAAACAGACACAAAATATTTATTCAATGCCTTTGCCATTTCCTCATTTTCCATGATAATTTCTCCTGTCTCTGCTTCTAAGGGACCACTGTTTACTTTAGCTACTCTCTTCCTTTTGATGTACCTATAAAAGCTCTCACAGTCTATCTTTATGTTATTGGCAACTTTTTGGTAGCCTATTGCTGGTTTCTAAAACACTCCCAATCCTCAGACTTGCTACTCTTTTTTGCAACATTGTCAACCTTTTCGTTTAAACTAATACTATCCTTAACTTCCTGAGTGAGCCACGGATGGGTCATTCTGGCTGAATTTTTGTTTTTCAAGGGAACGTATTTTTGTTGAACATTTTGTATTGTTTCTTTAAAGTTTTCCCACTGTTCATTTACCCCCATACCTTTTCATCTATTTACCCAATTTACTGTTTGTAGCCAGTTCTCCACTCATGCCTATGTAATTGGCTTTGTTTAAGTTTAAGATTCCCCTTCAGGACTCGGCAGCTCAGTCCATAGTGGGGATACCGAGTCACTCTTGGTGATGGACATTTAAGTCCCCCACTCAGCGTACATTCTGTGCCCTTGCCACCCTCAGATCTTCTCCAAATGGTGTTCAACATGGAGGAGTACTGAGCCATCAGCTGAGGGAGTGCAGTAGGTGGTAATCAGTTGGAGGTTTCCTTATCCATGTTTGGCCTGATGCCATGAGACTGCATGGGGTCTGGGGTCAATGTTGAGGACTCCCAGGTCAACTCCCTCCCGACTATAAACCACTGTGTTGCCATCTCTGCTGGGTCCGTCCTGCCAGTGGGACAGGATTTTCCCAGGGATGGTGAAGCTGTTATCTGGGACATTAGCTGTGAGGTATGATTCTGTGATTATGACTATGTCAGGCTGTTGCTTGACTTGTATGTGGGATGGCTCTCCCAATTATGGCCACCACACTTTTGGAAGGAGGCCAAGGCCTTAGAGACAATGCGGAGTAGATTTACTAGAATGGTAAGAGAGATGCGGGACTTCAGTGGATAGACTAGAAATACTGGGGTTGCTCTCCTTTAGAGCAGAGAAGGTTAAGGGGAGATTTAATAGAGGTGTTCAAAGTCATGAAAGGTTTGAAGAAAGTAAAGAGAAACTATTTCTAATGGCAGAAGGGCCAGTAACCCAAGGACACGGATTTAAAGTAATTGGCAAAAGAACCTGAGGCGCAATGAGGAGAATTATTTTTACACAAGGAGTTGCTATGATTTGGAATGCACTGCCTGAAAAGGTAGAAAAAGGCTAAAAATAACATTCAAAAAGGAATTGGAATAAATACTTTCTAGCATAGCAAAATAGATCCAGACTTCAAAGAACAACAGGATCTGGGAGGATTCATTATTCAAGAAATGCCTTAAATGTGTCCTATAAAAGAAAAGAAACATTTTCTGCACAAGCTTTGAAGGTCTACAGCTAGCAATTCATCATTTTCGAAGCTGTTTTGAGGTGCCATTGTTCAAAAATAAGCTGAAAATTCTCATTCTGCTGTGCAAGTGAGAAAAGGAGATAAAGGCAAATGAAGAGGAGTTTAACATTGCTGAAGTCAAGGCCCTAAAATGTATTAAAATTAGGGTTTCTCCAGGTAAAAACAAAGACAGAGGATGTATACAATAATCAGTTGTCCACCATCAATTTCTCTCTAGCTAATTAACTATTGTTGATATCAAATTTATGGTTATTTCCATGGTGATATAGACTCAGATTTTCCAGTTGAGTTACACCTATCTTGTCAGATCTCTCGCCCACAAGATAGGTGCAACTCAGTTTTGTCAGTTAGTTTAGAGATACAGCACTTTAACAGGCCCTTCGGCCCACCGAGTCTGTGCCGACCATCAACCACCCATTTATACTAATCCTACACTAATCCCGTATTCCTATCACATCCCCACCTGTCCCTATATATTTCCCTACCACCTACCTATACTAGGGGCAATTTATGATGGCCAATTAACCTATCAACCTGCAAGTCTTTGGCATGTGGGAGGAAACCGGAGCACCCGGAGGAAACCCACGCAGACACAGGGAGAACTTGCAAACTCCGCACAGGCAGTACCCAGAATCGAACCCGGGTCCCTGGAGCTGTGAGGCTGCAGTGCTAACCACTGCGCCACTGTGCATGGGTAAGCATGGGTAAGCATAACCAAATCAGATGATGACAGGATGAAACCTACATACATTCACTCTATAGTGTTCCAAACCAGCACAATAATGTACACAACTCTGCCTTGTAAGTGTTCAAGATATATGGGGACAACTTCCATTTAAACAAAAAGGACCGTACTCATTCTAGCCAAGAAATAGACAACTAAATAAATAAGATAGACAGGAAGAATCTTTTTCCCTTAGCGGAGGTGTCAATAACCAGGGGGCATAGATTTAAGGTAAGGGGCAGCAGGTTTAGAGTGGTTTTGAGAAAAAAACTTTTCACCCAGAGGGTGGTTGGGATCTGGACCACACTGCCTGAAGGGGTGGTAGAGGCGGGAACCCTCACTACATTTAAGAAGTATTTAGATGAGCACTTGAGATGCCATAGCATATAAGGCTATGGGCCAAGTTCTGGAAAATGGGATTAGAATAGATAGGTGCTTGATGGCCGGCATGGACACGATGGGCTGAAGTGCCTGTTTCTGTGCCGTATAACTCTGTGACTCTATGACTCTAAAGAGCAGCGTAGTTGCAAAAGTCCTATTCATCTAAGCAGTGATTGTTCAATCACATATCACTGATTCAATTTTATGCATTGAAGTGTGAGGCTATAGAATCCTACATACCATATCGTTGACCTTTAGATGGCCCGTAGCAAAAGCAATGGAGTTCGGAGGTGTTGATATTGGAAGCATAAAAGCATAGGAGCCGACAACGGTTGTAGGGACCATCAGATAGAGAGGATTCACACTCAACTGTATAGCCTGCAATAAATGATAAGTAAATGGGATGAGATGTTGTCCTTGTAATTGAGAGCAGTCCACTGGATATCAATTATATTGGCAATAAGGAGATTATATTACTGGTAGATAAAAATCCAATTTCTGCTGATTCCAGGAGCTAGAGAAACAATGTGAGCACTGCATTTAAGTTTCAATACTACAACAACAATTTGCATTTATATAGTGCCTTTAACGTAGTAAAACATCCCAAGGTACTTCACAGAAGTGTTAGCAAACAAAATTTGACACCA
This sequence comes from Heterodontus francisci, assembly GCF_036365525.1. Lineage (NCBI taxonomy): Eukaryota > Metazoa > Chordata > Chondrichthyes > Heterodontiformes > Heterodontidae > Heterodontus > Heterodontus francisci. The sequence continues at coordinate 86,366,583 of NC_090386.1, read as the reverse complement.
AGTCATACAAGTAGATATGAGGACAAATGGTTGGTTAAATAGGGAGGGTTTTAAGGAGATTTTTAAAGGAACAGAGAGAGGTAGAGATGCAGAGAGGTTCAGGGAAGGAATTCCAGAGCTTAGGGCCTAGGCAGCTGAAGGCATGGCTGCCAATGGTGGAGTAATGAAAATCAGGGATGTGCAAGAGGCCAGGATTGGAGGAGCACAGAGATCTTGGAGGTGTGGGAGGCTGGGGGGTGGTGGAGGTGGTGGGGGAGTGGTAGGGCTGCAGAAGGTTATTGAGTCAGGACAGGACGAGACCATGGAGGGATTTGAAAACAAAGTTGAGGATTTTAAAATCGAAACGTTGCTGGAGTGGGAGCCAATGTAGGTTAGCAAGCACTGTCAATTTAAAATTACATTTTTTTTAAAGAATTGGTTTATTTGATATTTTACCAGGTGTAAAGTACAAGTAGCACAGATGCAAGGTAGTCAGAGGAACCAAAACTCTTCAGGTATGTAGGCAACAGAGAAAATAAACAATATATTTGCATTATGAACAACAAGGGGTGGCCAATAAGCGTGGTCCTGACAATATCGCTCACATCCCAAGAGCATGGAAAGCACAGGGATAGAAACAAATCTGGGCCTGTCTTCAGATCCAGATTTGACGCTGCATGACCAGCACGCCTATCAAGAAAGAGGCACGAGAATTGTTACCAACTGATCCTTGCTGTGTGTTGTTGTAGTTGTAGCATAGGTAGGGCATTGTAGATAAAGTCTAGGAGTCTAGATTAGGTCAACTAATAATTCTTTTATTATTTTGACACAGAACCGTTTCTTTTTTTTCTCCTTGGATTAAAAACAGTGTGTGCCTTTAAGACTCTGTTTGAAAACAGTGTGCCTTTAAGACTGAGCACAGTTTGCTGGCTGCACCTGTCCCTAGGCCACAGCAGGAGAGAGAGGTCACTTGGTTTAATGTTTCAATTTGACTGTGTAAAAACTAGCTAAAACTGGTCTCAACCAGCCACTAGCAAAGCATGCTTACTGAAGAAAAGAGCTGTCTATTTCTCAGCAGAAATTCTACAATGAGCTACAGACCAAGTTAATTGCCTAAGGAGGGGAAAACCCTTTGAAGAGACCATTTGTATTGCTGGAATAAAGTTTCAACTGAGAGACTGTCGGTTTTAAAATCCGAGTGGATCCATTGTTACACTCCTTGTTTAAAGAACTGTTTGAAGCCTACTGCAGCCAAAGTGTTTTGAATACCTATCAAGAACAGACTGTTTCATCAAATCCATGTGAAGACTTCGAGAGGCGTTTGATTATTTTAACATTAGAATACCTCACCCATCAAGAACATAACCCACAATGACTTATTTATTTATTCTTAAGAAACAGCTAATTTTTAAAAACACCACTTTTAAAACTGGTTAACTGTTACTTTTGAATGTATGTGTTTGAATGGTGGAGTTAGGTTACAATAAGAAGTTATAAGGTCTTTAGACAAAAATTTATCTTAATAGTGTTTAAGATTTAGTTTTTGAATAAATAGTTAATTTGTTGTTGTCTAAAGATACCTGGTTTGGCCTGTTTTATTATGGGGGTTGCTAGAGTGTTTAATTTGGCTGTTTTTCCAGTTGGGTGGGAAAACTTTAATAATATGCTGCGACGTGTAGAGTGATGGGACTGAATTGACAGTGCGTTGCTCCCGCCTCAGTCGTAACAATTTACACATTTACTCTCTCCTCAAGCCTCCTTAGCTAGCATCCCTCATGCTGCTACTCTCTTCTTCCAAAGTCCATTACCATGAGACTGTTACATCATCATCACTACAGTGGGAGGGGTTGCTCACACTGTCTCCAACATTAACCGTTACATGTCCTTATGTCCTTAATCAGCATTTCCCCCTAAGTCTTTATGCAACATTTTCTTAACATATATACATTCTTGACTTAACATGCTACCCTTTCTCCCCTCAAGTCTGAGACTTGACAGATTTAGTCTGTTAGGAGGTTTCAGAACTCTCCCCGATCTTGTTCTAGTCTGAGTGGGAAGATCGGTAGTCTTCCTTGTAAGTCTTGATCGCTGACTTGGTTGAGGATTGTAGTATTCTGTTTGCTTTGGGTTTGTTCGTCATCATCTGGGCCCTCCAAATGAATGATTGACTGCTGCTTCTGGGGAATAGGGATAATATTTCTCCTATTTCGACATATGTTCCCTTCTGTTGTGTGTACCAAATATGATCTCTGATACTTTTCATCTCTGTGAATTACAGTACCTTCCCTTTCTTGGTCATGTATCAAACACTGTAACGACCAGGTGAGAAAGGGATCTAGGGTTCCCTTTCAGCCTTCACCTGGTCTTCCTGTAACAGGTTTTAATTATAAACACACTGTGTTTTTTAGCTCCCCCTTGGTGAATCCTTGTTCACCGCTTTCCAATTATAAGGCAAAGAAACCAGCACAAACAGGCTTTCTTAGGTTTAAAGAAGAAAAGTAAAATTTATTAAACTTAAACTCTAATTCAGCTAACACCGACAGATACACGATGCTAGCATGCATATGTGATACATACATGCAGATAGGGACAGCAAAGAGCAGAAGAAATAAAGTGGAAAAATTTGAGGCAATATCTGAAGAGTTTTTGTTAGGAGAGTTCTTCTCAGACCAGGAGCAAAAAGCCTTCTGCCAGTTCAAACACTGTCTCTACAATTTAAAACTCCCCAAGTTGGCCAGCAGGGTAGTCACGTGACTGACTGGTATAACCACTTCTGGCTTTGTGGATTGTGTGTGTGTCAGGGAATGGTCCTTTGTCTACAAATACTGCCTGTTAATATGCAAAAATGTCTTTCCAGCCAGGGGGCCGAGCAACCCCTTGTAACAGGCCTTCTCTTCTTCCCAGCAACAATTTGAAACTTAATGTCCATGTGTAGAAATTAATATGCCTCATTCTTGGCAGGTGGGGGTCTGTATGACAATCCTTTTTGGCCTTCATTCAGTTTCGGTAAGTCTCTGGCACAAAATCTTTTGTTGTAATTTCGTGTTTGTTTCCTTCTATGAGTTTTCCCGGGCCTCTTACTCTCTCAGAGTCTCGGACTTTCAATCCTAGAAGCAATTTTTTATTGACTCAGAAAGTTACATTCAAATCTTCCTGGCCATCAATAACTCTGCAGGTGATAGTCCACACATCAACGGTGTAGGTAGATAAATTAGGAGTCAGGTTGGAAGATCTTCATTCTTCTTCAATAAGGACTTGATGGTTCTTACACCTCTTTCCACTTCACCATTTGACTGTGGATACTATGGTGAACTTGTGAGATGTTGAAATCCCATTCTTGTCGCAAACTGTGTGAAATATTAATTCGCAAACTGTAGTCCACTATCTGACAGCACTTTGTCAGGGATACCATGTGTCGCAATGATGTCTTGTAGAACTCTTATGACTGTTTCGGTTGTTGTTGAACATAACCCACTCACTTCTATTCACCTTGAGAAGTAATCAGTGGTGATTATGTAGGACTTTCCGTTGAACATGAAAATATCCATACTTAGCCTTTGCCAAAGTCTGGTCAGAAATTGAGTAGTTAACAGAGGTTCATGCTGTTCTAGTCTTTGTATTGTACAGATCTGGCAGTTCTGTATCAGATTTTCAATGTCATAGGATATTCCTGGCCGCCACACTGATGATTGTGCCCTTCATTATTCCCATATGGCCTTGATGTAGACATTCTAAGATCTCCAATCTCAGTGAACTATGAATGACCACTCAGTCATTATAAACTAGCAAATTGTCAATAATAATGAAGTATTTTCTATATTCATAGAAAATTTTCATCGTCTTCCCACTAGAATCTTCTTGTGACCACCCTTGTGTGAGATACTGCCTTATACAAATACATCCTTCATTGCTTTTTGGGTGCGATGAATTTCTTGCAATGCTGTGTGCTTGCTGGCCAATTTTGTGCCGTATACTGCGAATATGACTCAATCGCATTGGCAAAATTCACACCTTGTGTCGGGTGGTCTGCCGTCGTTCTTGATAGCGCATCAGCAAATGTTTGCATCTTTCCCTGGACCTATATGGTCCCATATGTATATCTCATCCATCTTCAATGAAAGCTTTGGATTCTTAGAGGCATTTTTGTGATCACCTTTTCATCTAACAAAGATACCGAAGGTTTATGGTCTGTCTCAATGATGACTTTCAATCCAAAATTTCTGAAATTTTCTCATGCACATGTGATGGCAAGTGCTTCTTTTTCAATTACCACATACCTTGTCTCCGTGTTGGACAAAGCTCTAGATGCGTAGTATATTGGCCTGCGGGAACCATCAGGTTGCTCCTGGAAAAGGACTGCCCCTAACCTAGTGGAGGAGGCATCTGGCACTATCATTGTTGATAGAGTAGGGTTATAGTGGGCCAAGATGTCTGGTGATGTGAACATCTTTTTAATCTTCCGCAGCGCTTGTTCTTGGTGTGAACTCCAACAGCACTCTTGCTCTTTTTTGAGAAGTTGTCTTAGTGGTTCTGTTACCTGGCTAAATGAGGTAGAAATTTGGCTAATTGATTCGCCATTCTCAGGAATCTTTGTAGTTGCTAAACGGAAGTAGGAGTAGGGAATTCTGTAATGGCTCATGTCTTATGTGGATCTGCCATTATACCTTTACTGCCCAAGAAACAAATTGAGGTCTTGGAAAATTCACACTTCTCGTTCAGTGTTAGCCCTGCTTCCTGAAGTCATTGTAGAACTAATCGAACTCTTTTGTCATGTGCCTCTACTGTCCATCCATGTATCAGGATTTCATCCGTGTGACAAATAATTCCTTTGAGTCCTTCTAAGACGTTAGGCATAGACCTTTGGAAGATCTCTGGTGCGAAAGTTATCCCAAACGGAAACTGATTGAAACAAAACCTCCAGAAGGATGTTATAAATGTGGTTAGTAATCTAAAGGTGTCATTTAAGGGTACCTGCCAAAACCCACGATTAGCGTTAAGTTTGGTAAAAATGGTGTTCTGAGACAATTTTGCTAAGCTGTCATCCACTGTGGACATTGGGTGAATTTCACGGGCTGCTGTTTTGTTAAGCTGCGTTAATTCCACACAAATACGTAGAGTTTCATTTTGTTTCAGGACAGGAACCATGGCCGAACACCACTCTGTCGGTTGCGTAACAGGAGAAATTCTCCCCTGTCTGGTTATCTCTTCCAACAGGTCTTGAACTTGGTTCATCAATGGGTGAGGTATCTTTCTGGCTGTAAAGATACACACTGGCCTAGCATTTTCTTTAAGTGTGATTCTATACTCCATCTTGAGTCTTCTGAAACCTGTGAAAAGGTTCGGGTAGTCTGCTTGAAAGCAACTGTTTACCAGTGGCTGCTTGACTTCATCAATCTTCTTGATCAGGTGCAGGTCTAAGCACACTTTTCTACTTAGGAGGGAAAATTCTTAGTTTTGCAAGACGTATAGGGTTTCCATAATTTGTCTCCCTCTATATTGGAGAGTTGCTTGAAGCTTACCCTTCACTTTCAGTTGGGTCGCGCCTGGACCATGCAACTATGTGTCCGCTGGTTGTAGGCAATGTCTCATCAACCATGGCTCTTAGTCTGACAGAACTGTGACACTAGCACCTGTATCCAGTTTAAAATTCATTAGGTGTCCATTTACATAGATGTCCACTGTCCAAAATCCTTGCTTTGGGTCATTAACTTCTCCCAGGAAATCTCTTGCTTCCTTTTCTGCTGAAAGTTGATGCACTTCATTCACTGCTCTCTGTGTGAAGGTCTTTTATGACTTTGAGTGAAGAGGTCTTGCTCTGGCACATTTTTCTATAATGCCCAGTCTTTTTACAATTATACCGTTCCGCTTTACTAACTTGACACTGATCCCGTCTGTGGGTCTTCCTGGCTCCACATTGCTCGCACGGTTTCCTGGTGTTGTGTACCTTCTCACCTATGCGTGTCTTCTTCTCTACAAATTGCCTGTCCTTTTTTGGCTTCACGAACTGTACTGTCATTGGATTTCTTCTAATCCAAGGCTTCTCTTCAACCCGCAGAATGGCTCTGTTTTGTCTTCGGACTTCCGCCTGTCGTACGATCCGAGTTGCCTTCTTCAGTGCAAGGTCATCTTTTGACTGCAAGAGATCTGACAGAGATTCATCAGCTGTTCCGACAACTATTCGACCCCTTGTCAGTTCCACCTTCATTTCTCCATATTGACATCCCTCTTCCAATCTGTGCAGATCATCTATAAAAGAATCTATGCATTCACCTATCCTCTGGACTCGCTTTTTAAATTTTGCTCTTTCCAAAATTTTGTTACTGCCTAAATTGAAATATTTGTCGAAGGTTTGTAGCACATCCTCAAATTTATCAGAAGCTTCATTTATCCCTTGCCTCACGATCATGTCATCCGCAAATGAACTCATAGAATGTAAAACGGTATTTACTTGTTCTGTTTCTGATTTAGTATGGAGTTGGGAAGTAATCCTAAATTGGAGGAATCTTTTTCTCCATAAGGACCAATTTTGTACCTGTTTGGGTCCTTCCTGATCGTGGAACCTTTCAAACATTCCAAATTTCAAATCCATTCTCTTGTTAGGCTTTTTAGGGTATTCCTTTTTTCAAATTGTTCTGGCTTTAATGGAGGCTTTTGCGCTCTTTCGGGGGTTTATCAGCGCTTTCCGACCATTCCTGCGCTTTCTCTCCGTGGTCTGGTTGAGTAATGGCTGCCGACTCCGCCCGACTTGCGAGTCGCCTTTTCTCCCGAGATTGACCTCTCTCGCCTCGATTTTTCAATCCAGTGCACCGTTATCCAAGAATGGCCCCTTTGCAATTCCCTCACTCGATCCTGGACCGTCGCACGGCACTGAGACTCAGAACCCGATCTCTGGACCTGGATGCTTTTGTTGCAGACCACCACACTTCTATGGTGCAGTCCGAATGCCTGCAGGGCTGACTCACTGACTGTGCGCGCCTTCTTCGACTGCGGAGTGGCTCTGGAGTTCATAGCAATCCCCCGCTGTTCTCTTGGTGCTACTTCATGAGGTAAGGTGATTTTCAATACTTTCTGGTCGTTCTAACTGGTGCCACCATATTGTCTGTTGTTCTTTTAGTTGTAGCATAGCTAGGGCATTGCAGATAAAATCTAGGTGTCTGGATTAGGTCAACTAATAACATTATTACTTACACTCTCCTCAAGCCTCCGTCGCTAGTATCCTTCATGCTGGTACTCTCTTCTTCCAAAACCCATTACCATGTGACTGTTACATCATCATCACAAAAGTGGGAGGTGTTGCTCTCACTGTCTCCAACATTAACCCTTACATGTCCTTATACTACAATCCTCAGGCCTCAGCAGCAATGTTCCCTCTAAGCTACATGGGTGCACAAGCTCGCAGCAATCTGGAACGTGCTGGGATTCAACAGTCATCCCATATGCTGTGACACCGGCATGTTCACCAGTGACTGCAGGGGTTGGATTCTGCTGTTACTGTTGCTGTAAATCACATCCAGGACTGAAATATGTTCATTTTGACAATTGGGATTTAATGGGGTACCTCAAGGATGAGTGCCTAGGCCCAGTTATTTACAAACTGTATCATTGACTTAGATGAGGGGACTGAGTGTAATAAACCCAAGCTTGCAAAGTTGGTGGGAAAATAAGCTGCAAGGAGGATGCAAAGAGGTTGCAAAAGGATATAGATAGGCCAAGTGAGTAGTTAAGAATGTGTCAGAGGGAATATAATGTGGAGAAATATGAAGTTATCCACTTTGGTAAGAAAAATAGTAAAGCAGGATTTTGTTTAAATGGTGAGAGACTGGGAAATGTTGGTATTCAGAGGGATCTGGGTGCTCGCGTACACGAACCACAGGGCTAAATTTTGCCATTGGGGGTCAAGTCTGTTGCCAGGAACGAAAGTGGGAGGCGACCCCACTCCGGTAGGCGGCAGGACTCTGGGGCAGCACTTTGCCAGCGGCAGCCAATTAACAGGCCGCCACTGGGGCTGCCGTTCAATTAAGGATGGCGGCCCACCACCCCTCCACCCTCCCCCCTCCAGAGTTGCTGGCCTAATCAGGGGGCTGGCAGCTCAGCAGCCTCGGCAGCAGCGACCACTGCTGAGGCTGCAGCATGAGGGAGCGAGTGCCTCAATGCCGAGGCGCCCTTGAAGAGCACATAAGATTTTGTGAGGAAACCAGGGCCTGTTCCAGGCTATTGGGTAGTCGGGGCGGGGGAGCGAGGGTTATGGTGCACCAGCAGTGCCGTTGCCACAGGGGCAGCCATTGCAGGTGGGGCGTCCCTCTGTGAGTCATGGAGCAGCCACAAAAGAAGATCCCCCCCCACCCCTCCCCCGGGAACCCAACAGGAGGTAGCCAGGCTTTACCTAGCAGTCTCCCCACATGTTGGTGGGTCCTCCCGATGCGAGCAAAATGCCAGTGGTGGTGGGAAGTGGCCCTTAAGTGGTTCAATTGGCTCCCGAGGCGGACAATATTCCACAGTGGCGTGAAGACATCAGGCTCCCTTCCTGATGCCTTCCCCTGCTATATTGCCAGCCCTCTCGCCTTCCAGCCTATCTCCAAAGGACTGGAAAAATTCAGCCCACAGAAAACAATTAGGAAAACAAATAGTTAGTCTTTATTACAAAAGGATTGGTGTATATGAATCAAGAGGTCTTACTGCAATTGTACAGGGCCTTGGTGTGACCACTCCTGCCGTACTGTGTACAGTTTTGGTCTCCTTACCTAAGGAAGGATATACTTGCTTTAGATCGAGTGCAACGGAGATTCATATCCTGATTAATGGGATGAGGGGATTGTTCTCTGAGGAGAGACTGAGTAGACTAAGCCTGTATTCCCTAGAATTCAGAAGAATGAGAAGTGATCTCATTGAAACATATAAAATTCTTAAGGGGCTTGACAGTTTAAATGCTGCGGGAATGTTTCCCCTGGCTGGGGAGTCGAGAGCTAGGGGTCATAGTGTAAGGGGTTGGCCATTTAGGAGTGAGATAAAGAGAAATTTCTTCACTCAAAAGGTTGTGAACCTTTGGAATTCTCTTTCCCAGAGAGCTGTGGATGCTCAGTCTTTGAGTACTTTCAAGTAGAGGCCTGCTTTAGGTCGGGAAAAAGAACCCGACCCGAACCCAACCGAACTACAATGGATCCGAGCCCGACCCGGTCCGAGTCCCTCCGTTTTTGCCCGAACCCGACCCGACCCAAACCCTCCACTACTTGACCCAACCCGAGCCCGACCCGATCATCCCTTTACTTACCTTCCTGACACCGAACCTGCCGGAAGCTGCAGCGTATGCGCGATGACATCATAGTGACACCAGTTGCTCTGCGCAAACTCAGTTTCATCCCAGACTCCCAGCTCAGGTACGTTTTTTAAAATTCCAGCAGAGCACTTACCGTGTGTGTCCGGCCCGACCTGACCCGATTCGACCTGGACTCGGCCCGACCCGTGCCCGAAAGCCGGCCCCGGAAGATGGGCCTGACCCGACCCGCACCCGACACATGTCGTCGGGTCCTGTTGGGTTCAGGTCGGGTAGCAGGCCTCTACTTTCAATTCTATAGCCTAACCTCAACCGTAATCCTGAATTTTTGATATGCACATTGACACATGAAGCTCTGTGACATAGAGACTAAATTAATAGTACAATAGTTTGTGCTACAACAGTCACATTGAAATGGAATCTGCCCTGTTACTGTATCTATAGCACAAGCCACTATCCCAACTGTGCACAATGTAAAATAAATAACACAATAATGTCCCTGAATCAGAATGTTGTGCGTTTAAGTCCCACTCCAGAGACTTCAGCACAAAAATCCACGCTGACACTTCGGTGGAGTACCGAGGGAGTGTTGCATTGTTAGAGGTGCATTCTTTTGGATGGGATGTTAACCGAGTTCCCGTCTGCCCTTCTAGGTGGACGTAACTGATACCATGGAACTATTTTGAAGAAAAATCGAGGAGTCCTCCAGGTGTCCTGGCCAATATTTATTCCCCAACCTACATCACTAAGCCAACATCACTAAGACGCGTTATTTGGTCATTATCATACTGCTGTCTGTGGGACCTTGCTGTGTGCAGATTGGCTGCCACATCTCCCACACTACAACAGTGACTACTCTTCAAAACTACTTCATTGGCACTTTGTGACATCCTGAGGTCATGAAAGGCACTATAGAAAGGCAGGTTTTTCTTTTTTCTTCCTGCTTTTTCAAGAAACTCACCAGTTCAGCCACGATCGGTAACATTATAACAATTGTGGCAGTGTTGCTGGCAAATTCAGTGAAACATGTTATCAGCAAAGAGATCAGTGTGATGGCTGTGGTTGGTGTAATGTTCGCCAGTGGCCGAAGCTGGCTGCCAATCCAGATGGACAGCCCCGAAACCTGGAAAGCAAAGACGACAGACATTGTAAAGCTGGACGAGGAAGGTCTAAGTTCTGTACTAATTTTAAAAGGATTGGACTTCCTGGAAAAATACAGAATCCAAAATTGTGAAATACTTATGTTTGGGTAAAACAGACACACAAAAACATTGCTAATTGGTCATTCTGACCTCTATGCTCAATTCTCCAACCTACACTCCCATTGAGCAAGGTTATCCACCAAGAGAGCCTCTGATAAATTATCTCTGTATCTCTGTATCTACCCATCAAATCCTTTGCATAGTCTTAAAGGCCTCTATCAGGTCACCCCTCCGTCTTCTCTTTTCAAGAGAAAACAGCCTCAGCCTGTTCAATCTTTCCTGACAGGTATAATCTCTCCATTCTGGCATCATGCTAGTAAATTTTTTTGCACTTTCTCCAGTGCCTCTATATTGTTTCTATAACATGCAGGTCTGAACTGTTCACAGTACTCCAAGTGCAGACTAACCAAGTTTCAATACAAGGTTAACATACCTTCTCTGCTTTCCAATGCAATCCCACTAGAAATGAATCCGGTGTTTTGTTTGCTTTTTTTTTAATGGCCTCATTAACTATCGGCAAGAACTGAGAAGGTAGAAGTAGTTTGGATTAACTCATCTTCACACTTGACTCCAGTTAACCCTGCAAGCCAGTGCCCAAACACACATCATGGTCATGATGTATAAGCTTACCAGTGCCGGTAGGCTGCATGGTTGTACTTGAGGGCTCTTGCCAACTGGGTTAGCTAAGATCTCTCCACTTGGGTATGCAGGAACAAAGTGTACCCTCTTAATCAGGCTCTCCCAGTGTAATAAAAGCAAAATACTGCAGATGCTGGAAATCTGAAACGAAATAAAAAGTGCTGGAAATACTCAGCAGGTCTGGCAGCATCTGTGGAGAGAGAAGCAAAGTTAACATTTCAGGTCCGTGACCTTTCATCAGAACTGGCAAAGGTTAGAAAAGAATTAGGTTTTAAGCAAGTGAAGGGGAAGAGAGTGGGGAAGAGAACAAAGGAGAAGGTGCTTGATAGGGCAGAGGGAGATTAAATAACAAAGCCATCCTGGGACAAAGGCAAAGCGTGTGTTAATGCTTGTGGTGAAAGACAAAGCAGTATTCCAGAGAGAGTGTTAATAGTGGAATAATGAGCAGCTCTGACTGCATGAAAAGCAGGCACATGGTTAAAAAATAACATATTAAAGAACGGCCAGTCATGCTCTGAAGTTATTGAACTCAATGTTGAACTTCAATTGAACTAATCGAAAGATCAGGTGCTGCTCCTCAAGCTTGCGTTGATGTTCACTGGCGCACTGGTGCAGGCCAAAGACAGAAATGTTGGTATGAGAGCAGGGGGGAGTGTTGAAATGGCAAGCAACCGGAAGCTCGGGGTCATGCTTTCAGACTGAGCGGAGGTGTTCCGCAAAGTGGTCACCCAATCTGCGTTTGGTCTCCCAATGTAGAGGAGACCGTATTGTGAGCAGCGAATACAGTATGCTAAATTGAAAGAAGTACAAATAAATCGCTGCTTCACCTGAAAGGAGTGTTTGGGGCCTTGGATAGTGAGGTGAGAGGCGGTAAAAGGGCAGGCATTACTCTTCCTGCAATTGCATGGGAAGGTGCTGTGGGAAGGGCACGAGGTGTCAGGGGTAATGGAGGAGTGGTCCAGGGTGTCGTGGAGGGAATGATCCCTTCGGAATGCTGACAGGAGAGGGGAGGGGAAGATGTGTTTGGTGGTGGCATCACACTGGAGGTGGCGGAAATGGTAGAGGATGATCCTCTGGATGTGGAGGCTGGTTGGGTGGAAAATGAGGACAAGAGGAACCCTGTTGCGGTTCTGATGTTGCGGGGCTATGAAGTTGGAAGCTGCAGAGGGAAGATCTCCAGAGCAGATGAGGTCAGCGACAGTCCTATAGACAGTAGCTTGATGTTCGGTGGTGGGGTCATAGTCCGAGGGAAGTAGGATGACGTGTCTGAGAGTTGGCACTCAGCCTCTGCAAGGTAGAGGTTGGTACACCAGACAACAACTGCACCACTCTTGTCTAAAGATTTGATCACAATGTTGGGGTTAGACCTGAGAGAACGGAGTGCAGCTAGTTCAGAGGGAGACAGGTTAGAGTGAGTGAGGGGAGCAGAGAAATTGAGACAGCCAATGTCTCACCAAAAGTTCTCAATGAAAAGATCAAGAGTGGGTACGAGGCCAGAGGGAGGGGTTCAGGTGGAGGGAGAATGCTGGAGGTGGGTGAATCGGTCTGCTGATTGGGAGGAGCTTCCAACCTCATAGCCCCGCAACCCCAGACAGCCTGCTTCTACCTCCTTCCTAAAATCCACAAACAGGATTGTCCTGGCAGACTCATCATTTCAGCTTGTTCCTGCCCCACTGAACTTCCTATCTTGACTCAATATTTTCTCTGCTCGTCCAGTCTCTTCCCACCTACATCCGTGACTCTTCTGACACCCTATGTCATTTTGACAATTTCCAGTTTCCTGGCCCTATCTGCCTCCTCTTCAATATGGACGTCCAATCTCTCTACACCTCCATCCCCCACCAGGACTGTTTATGGGCTCTCTGCTTCTTCCTTGAACAGAGGCCCAACAGTTCCCATCCACCACCACCCTCTTCTGCCTGGCTGAACTTGTTCTCACATTGAACAACTTCTCCTTCAAATCCACTCCTTTCCTTCGAGTGAAAGTGGTTGCTCTGGGTACCCGCATGGGTCCTAGTTATGCCTGTCTTTTTGTGGGATATGTTGAACATTCCTTACTCCAGCCCTACTCAGACCCCCTCCCCCAACTCTTTTTCCGGTACATTGATGACCATATCGGTGACGTTTCCTGCTCCCTCCCGAACTGGAAAACTTTATCAACTTTGCTTCCAATTTCTACCCTTCTCTCACCTTTAAATGGTCCATCTCCGACACTTCCCTTCCCTTCCTTGACCTCTCTGTCTCCATCTCTGGGGATAGGCTGTCTACTAATATTCATTATAAGCTCACCGACTCCCACAGCTATCTCGACTACATTTCTTCACACCGTGCCTCCTGTAAGGACTCCATTCCACTCTCCCAGTTTCTACGTCTCCAACGCATCTGCTCTGATGATGCAACCTTCCACAACAGCGCCTCTGATATGTCTTCCTTTTTCCTCAACTGAGGATTCCCTCCCAATCTGGTTGACAGAGCCCTCAACCGTGTCTGGCCCATTTCCTGCACTTCTGCCCTCACACCTTCCCCTCCCTCCCAGAACCGTGACAGGGTTCCCCTTGTCCTCACTTTCCACTCCACCAACCTCCAGATCCAGAGGATCATCCTCTGACATTTCCACCACCTCCAGCGTGATGCCATCACCAAACGCATCTTCCCCTCCCCTCCTCTGTCAGCATTCCAAAGGTATCGTTCCCTCCGCGATACCCTGGTCCACTCCTCCATTACCCCTGACACCTCGTCCCCTTCCCATGGCACCTTCCCATGCAATCGGAGGAGGTGTAATACCTGCCCTTTTACCTCCTCTCACCTCACTATCCAAGGCCCCAAACACTCCTTTCAGGTGAAGCAGCGATTTACTTATACTTCTTTCAATTTAGTATACTGTATTCGCTGTTCACAATGTGGTCTCCTCTACAATGGGGAGACAAAACACAGATCGGGTGACCACTTTACTGAACACCTCTGCTCAGTCCAAAAGCATGATGCCGAGCTTCCGGTTGCTTGCCATTTCAACACTCCCCCCTGCTGTCATGCCAACATTTCTGTCTTTGGCCTGCACCAGTGTTCCAGCGAACATCAACGCAAGCTCGAGGAGCAGCACCTGACCTTTCGATTAGGCACTCTACAGCCTTGCAGACTGAACATGGAGTTCAATAACTTCAGAGCATGACTGGCCTTTTTTAATATGTTATTTTTTTAACTATGTGCCTGTTTTTCATGTAGTCAGAGCTGTTCATTATTCCACTATTAACACTTTCTCTCAACAAATACTTTGTCTTTCACCACAAGCATTAACACACGCTTTGCCTTTGTCCCAGAACAGCTTTGTTATTTAATCTCCCTCTGCCCTATCAAGCACCTTCTCCTTTGTTCTCTTCCCCACTCTCTTCCCCTTCACTTGCTTAAAACCTAATTCTTTTCTAACCTTTGCCAGTTCTGACGAAAGGTCACAGACCTGAAACGTTAACTTTGCTTCTCTCTCCACAGATGCTGCCTGACCTGCTGAGTATTTCCAGCACTTCTTGTTTTGTTTCTTCCAGTGTAACTTAGGTAGAAATGCTAAAAAAAAATGGCATAAAGCTGTTTTTTACACTATTCCCCTGGGTTTCTGACACTCTTCTGCCAAAGTTACAGCTGGAAGATCAGGAAAGTCCACCCCTCTACTTGATCAGAAATGTTCCGGAACAAACGCATTAAGAATATTTTCTTTGAAATTAGAAACAGACTTCCATAAGGGATCCAACACTGAGGAATTTAGGGTTTAATGAGTCAAGCTGTTAAATTGGTATTATGCCTTCTTTTTAAACATTATTTCAGGTAAAATATCAAGTACATCTGATAAGAAGTACCTCACACCCTTTTGCTATTGCATATCCTCCTCCGAGCAGGAGGAACACATTCCAGGGTAAATCTGTTTGGATTTTCTTCCAGGTTAGCAGGGGTGGATTCATTGTTCCAGAGGCTGGGGAAGAAGAATAGAGAAAATAAATAAAGGTGGAAATAAGATAAGCGTCCAGTTATTGCAAAAGCCAAGTAATTACGAAGTTTGGGAACGATTGTCAGTAATTACAATGCCAGTCAGTTACAGTCTTGATGATCTCCAAAATGATAGTCATGTACAACAAAACAACGCAGCCTTACTGAATGGCGGAGCCAGCTCAAAGGATTGAGTGACCTACTCCTGCTCCTATTTCTTATGTTAACCTTTCACTTTAATTGAGCAAATGATTCAGCATATAGAGAAATGTAAATGTTTTACTGTTTTCAACTGTGTGACAGATCAGCCATTTTAATGAATAACTATATCCTTGCTAATGCAGATGAACGGTTACTCAAGCTTTGTTGACACATTAGTGAATTTGCTAGTGTAGCCTTCTCTGCAAATGCTGCTGATTAAACTGAATTTGATTAGACCGAATTATAAACCTGTTTGTATTGTGCGTCTCCCCAAACACATTGCGCAACCCCAGGCAGGCTCAGCTGGCTTAACAGTTTTGCCATGTACAACTCACAGTTCCACACTCTTCTGTCGAACAAGCCAAAATTTTCTCAGGGATTCTGCTGGAACGTTTTAGGAATTTTCCACTCTGCTTTGTGAGGGGTGGAAGTGAGAATGGCTGGACACGCAAAAGACTGGTAAATTTAGCCTCATAATTAAAGGGACCAAGGGCTGGATTTTACGACGGGCAGGGGGGAGCCGTCCACTGGCCGAAAAGTCGGTGGTGATCCTGCCTCCACCGGGCTTGGATTCCAGTTCCCAGGTTCTTAATTGGTCTTGGGCAGGACTTCCAGCTCATTGAGGCAGGAAGTCCCACCTAATGGAGCTGCCGGCCAATCAGCAGGCCGGCAGCTCTTAGTCCCAGCAGCACCACGGGGAGCGTGGTGGGCCTACATCCAGTTGCAGGACAAAGATGATGGACATTCCCGGAAAAGAGGTAAGTGCTTGGGGCCTTGCCGGGGTCAATAGGTTAGTCCCCAGCGAGGCAAGCAGGGTTGGTAAGGGGGGGCAGAGGGCGTGTTGGGCATTGGGAGCAGTTGGAGATTCAGGGGCGGCCCTCCATGGGCACAGGGTGCCCGATCAGGAGGGCTCACCCCCCAGCCTGCCAGAAGGCCGCCTAGTTTTATCAGGTGGCTTTTCTGAGTTCAGCCAGCCAAACGTAAAATCCCCGTGGCAACGGGCAGAGGCCGTTAATTGGCCACTTAAGGGCTTTGATTGGCCTGGGGTGGGTGGGTCAGTTCTCGCTGCCGCCGTCCCGCGTAAATTGGCAGCGGAGGCGGGAGTGGGTCGGGAAGGGCCCCGCCCGCTAAAGGCCTCCTCAGGTCAGGAAAAAGAACCCGACCCGAACCCAACTGTACCACAGCGGACCCGAGCCGGACCAGGCCCGAGTCCCTCCGATTTTGCCCCAAGCCCGACCCCAACTCGACCCGATCCAACCATCCCTTTACTTACCTTCCAACTCGGAACCTCCCGGAAGCTGCAGCGCATGCGCGGCGATGTCATAGTGACATCACTCGCTCACTGCACAGACTCAATTTCATCCCGGACTCCCAGTTCAGGTAAGCTTTTTAATTTTAATACTTACCAGCAGAGCACTTACCGTGTGTGTCTGGCCCAACCTGACCCAGCCGACCTGGACTCAGCCTGCCCTGACCCGAGCCCAAAAGCCGGATCCGGAAGAGGAACCCGACCCGAACCCGACACATGTCGTCGGGTCCTGTTGGGTTCGGGTCAGGGAGCAGGCCTTTACCGCCCGCCACTAGTCTCCTGTTTTGGGGGGCATAAAATTCCATCCCAAGTGTGCACTTATTGAGGCTTTTGGGGGGAAGCGGGTGTTGGGCCTGGAATTTCACCCCACTATCCAGGATTGCAGGTAAACTATGAATTTTCTGATTGCACAGGGCCAATGGCTCAGGAGAGGTGCCTGTAATGGTGCAGATGTCTGCCAGCTCCATGCAATTGAAGTGCCCTCCCATTGACCTCACAAACTCTGGTAGGGTCTGCACTGAAGGGCACTGATGGGTGTAATCCTGGCATAATCACTGAAATTGTGACCCATGAGTTTTCAGGTCCACATTTACTCTCTACACATACTGTTCCACACTGTCGTCTAACAGTTACGCACATTCATATATATTGCAAAGTATACAGCACAGAAACAGGCCATTCAGCTCAATCAGTCTGGTGTTTATAATCCACATGAGACTGTTCTTGTTCTATCTACCACATCTCAGCCTTTCAGCATACCTTTCTATTCCCTTCTCTCTTATGTACTCGTCTAGTTTCCTTTTGAAAGCATCGAAGCTATTTACCTCAACTGCTTCCTATGGTAGCAAATTCCACATTCTAACCACTCTCTAAGCAAAGAAATGTTCCCTCATTTCCCTATTGGGTTTATTAGTAACTGTCTTAGCTGCACAGGTTTTTTCCCCATATACAATGCACAGTTCCAGACTGCACTTTTAACTTTTTCTTCCACTTACATAAAAGGCACAGCTCTCGACTTTTCTCCCCTTACATCTCCCTTTTTCATCCATAATTTGGTTAAACTGGTTCACATACCTTTTGGATCAAACCACCACTTCAATGAAGGCTTTTGAGATGGAAAGAAGCACATTGAAATAACGAATGACATTCCAATCACCGCATCTGTCACATATCTGAAAAAGAGTGTTTTAGAACAAATAATAGGAAAGTAGGCTGATAGTTAATGATGACTTCACCTCTGAGGAGGGAGTATGCAGTTAAACTGCCACTCTTGTGTGCAGGTCTCTTTTTTTAAGTGAGGCAAATGTATCAGTATAACTCAGTCTCTGATCTAACTCAATAGCACACTAAAGCAAAAACAGTGCAATCCCCTCCAATGTTCCTTAACCTGGATTCAATTTGCATTTCCTGATATTCAATACCAGCTCTTGTTTAGTTTAGTTTAGAGATACAGCACTGAAACAGGCCCTTCGGCCCACCGAGTCTGTGCCGACCATCAACCACCCATTTATACTAATCCTACACTAATCCCATATTCCTATCACATCCCCACCTGTCCCTATTGTTGTAAAGGTATATTTCCAGTTGACTATTTTAAATACACAAACTTGAACACCATCTTGTTTTCTTACTGCCTTGGTGTACCCGAAAGTATAATTTTAGGCTTCCTTTCTCTGTCCAGTTAAGTATCTTATAGGTTTGCTCAGAAGTGTCTCTTGACAATGATAAACCTTCATTATTAAATTGTTGCTTATAACTCCTCTCTATGACGCCAAACTTTTAAAAGTCTTGCACGTGAAACCTTTTCAAATGCCTTCTGAAATCAAAGTAAATTACAACCACTGGTTAACCTTCTCCCACCAGCTTAAGCATCTTCTTGAAGAATCCCAGCTGTTTAACAAAGCTGGGCTGATTGCTTCTGAATCCTGCAACAATAAAAACTTGCATTTATATACTACCTTTAATGCAGAAAATCATCCTAAGATGTTTCGTACAGGAAAATGCATGCTGAGCCAAAGAAGGAAAAATTAGAGCAAGAGACCAAAATCTCAATCAAAGAGCTGGGTTATAAGGAGGGACTTAAAGGCAGACGGGGAGGGGACAAATGTAGATAAAAGAGAAAGAAGTAATGGGCTGGGTCTGCAGTGAAAACCAAATTATGCACATAAATGAACACAAAGAGAATTTTGATTAAAAAGGCATGGCATAGATTAGTAGAGACATATAACTCCTGTAAACTGAGGCGTAAAAAGCAGATAATATGATACAGTCTGCCATTTAAAATATGTGCTCTCCCTTTCTAGCGTGTATCCTATCTGGTTAGGTGTGCTGTAGATATTATATTCTTTAAGTTTCTTCACAACACCTGTTTTAGTGCAATAGATTTCTGAGCCAAAATGACTGAATCAGGAATTAATTTGTGAATTCAGATGTGAAGAATCTGTATAATCTATTTGCCATTGCCTGATTCTTTGTTTTTAATATTTTTTGAACATTTTCATGAAATGACCAGCAGACACCTACTGCTACCAACATACCAACATTTTGGATTTCCTTTTCTCTATCCATAACTTGGTTTTTCCCCCTCTTTTTGTATCCAAGGTGAGGGATATTAATAACAGAAAATGGAATATTTGTGTCCACTGTCAACATCACGCACTCCAAGATAGTTATATGAGAAGCGAAATTCCCTCTATTCGTCTCCAAGAACATTCCTGAACCAATCTCATGGTGACATTTTTCCATTTACCACACCAGCCATCTTGTGATCTCTGTGAGTCAGATTGCCAGTTTGGGCTGAATTTTGGGCAGTTTTAAGTTATGGCAGTTGTCCACTAGGAACTGAACTGAATCTGCCCAAACTCACTAAGACCCTTATAGTGAGCAGACAGAGAGAACACAGTGGCACAGAGGTTAGCACCGCAGCCTCACAGCTCCAGTGACCCGGGTTCAATTCTGGGTACTGCCTGTGTGGAGTTTGCAAGTTCTCCCTGTGTCTGCGTGGGTTTCCTCCGGGTGCTCCGGTTTCCTCCCACAGCCAAAAGACTTGCAGGTTGATAGGTTAATTGGCCATTATAAATTGCCCCTAGTATAGGTAGGTGGTAGGGGAATATAGGGGCAGGTGAGGATGTGGTAGGAATATGGGATTAGTGTAGGATTAGTATAAATGGGTGGTTGTTGGTCGGCACAGACTCGGTGGGCCGAAGGGCCTGCTTCAGTGCTGTATCTCTAAGTCAACATTCATCTTATCAGTCTAGGTCCCAGGAGGTGAAAGACTAATGTGTAATATTGCATTGCACCACCTAGTCCCCCTAAAATACATTTTTCTATTACCTTATTATAATGCCTCATTTAATTACTCTCCACTGAATTTTATATAGTTCTCAGTTCTTTGTACTCTTTGCTTCCTCAAATGTATTTTTCAAAACATTTATAATTGAACAGTTCATCTATACAAATTTACAAAAGTCTTCTTACCCTTGTTGGAAAATACTGGCCCACCCAGGAATGAATTTTGGATCTCTTGTGAGAAGCAGAATCACATAGAAGGTGAAGAATATTGAAACAGTGCCCTCTGCAAACCTGCAAGGTTATTAAAAGAAGGAAAGACTTGCATTTAAATAGCACCTTTCACGACCTCTGGATGTTCCAAAGCAATTTACAGACAACTAAGTATGTTTCAGTTCTAGTCACTAATGTAATGTAGGAAACACGGCATCCAATTTGCACACAGCAAGCTTCAACAAAGAGCAATGAGATCACAGTTTTCAGTGTTGCTGGTTGAGGGTTAAATATTGACAAGGACAGTAGGGAGAACTCCCCTTCTGTTCCCCAAAATAGTGCCACAGGCCTTGTTTTAATGTCTGATCTGAAAGACGCTGCAGCATTCCTTCATGCTGAGTGTGTGCTCATTAAATTCAGTGAGTGGGGCATACATAATAGCAAATATATGGAAGGAACGCAGGATCAAAACTCAAGAACGGCAGCAACTGGGTAATTTAATTATGGTAAAAAATAAAGAGCAGGAAAGAAGGAGCAGAGGTTTACTTTCACTGATGGTTTATAAGCAGCACAAGAGGAATGAAATTGGATGCATTAAATCTGCTCTGTGAGATTACCACATGGAGAACTGCTGAGACTTTTCTTGAATGCATCTCTACAAATGGCGAAGATGTAATCCAATGGCTAGCTAAAACCGTGCATTTTTAACCAAACGCAATGTGGAATTCCTGAATCTTCACATGGTGGGAGAGAACTCATTATTTGCATAGGAGCCTTCAAACCATGTAAAGAGCACCTATACAATTGATCCGGTCTCCCTGTGGAACTTCAGGGATTTTGCAGAAAAATAGATTCCATTAAAACTTCTATGATTTTCCACGTGATTGATTTTGTTGGCCAGAAATTTATGGTCAGTAGTTTTAGTCATAGTCTGTGACAACTGACCTTGTCAGTTACTATGCGATGAGCAAATCTAAACAATCTAATCAAAACTAATTTAATTGACTAATGGGGTGTGTGCAGTAGCCATATTATGTGGTACAGAACTGCGTTTTGATATCAGTGCCCACTCAGTTTCTGATTCTCTGATTAGCACAAGCACATGTGGCTGCTTCCTCAATCATGGGCTGGTCCAAACACAACTCCTGAATATATACACTTTAATAAATGAGCCTCTCGTCAATCCATAATCTCAAACTCAGCGCTGAACTGTGTTGATCACATGTAATATATTTGTGAAAATGGTAATGAGCCAAGTCTAGAGGGACCTATAGAAGAAATATATTGGAGTAGAAAGTGGTCTGCTTTGGGCCCATTTTGGTTAGTGAGGGGGGGGGGGTGTAAAACAGGTGTAAGTTATATCAAATTAGCAGTGGGATAATCTTTTCCTACTTGCACAGGTGTTGGTCTTGCCGCTAAATTTGTGCAGCCATTTCATCAGGTGTCCTGAGTGGACACCTAAAACAGACATTAGACCCCTTACATATGTAATTTAGGGGCCTAAAACTGTTGAAAGGTCCCCATTGAGAAATTTGGCAGTGATGAGTGGTGAAAGAATTCAGCCTAGTCATAATTATTACTTTTTAAACCTTGTCATAATTATTATTTTCTAAAATGTTCCTGCGGAGGCAAAGGAGCAGATGCCACCTTGCAACCACATTGTCCCTCTCCAAAATGCCCGACTGGAACTTACCTGAGAGTCAGTGCCAGTCATCTCTTTGCTAGGGTGAGCTGCCTACGGAGGCAGCCTCCAGCATGTATGCTGATGAGGCCCAAGGACCAATTTCCATTGATTCACAGGCCTCTCAGTTCAGATGTGTTTTCATTGTGCAACGCCAAGTCTCGACCCAAAAGTTGGCCTAGGCCAAATTGTACCTAGACCAAAATATTCCCCATAGTCTTTCTTTTCTTCCCTCTACCCCAATTGTAAATATTTAACTCTTTTCTGAATTATTCTGCCCTTCCCACTCTATGAGATGTTCCCAGTGCAGGACCTTGCCTAGGCAATCTGCTTCAATCCTGGTAATCAACCTATTCTTTAGCACACAGTTCGAAAATCTGCAAGAGTGTCCTGTGATTTTCAGTTCTGTCCCTTACTGTGGGGAAAGACGTCTCCCTTCTGGCAGTTGTGGTTGTTCTGCATTTACTTACAGTGAAACATGTAGAAAAAAACAAATTGAGACCTCCAAAGGACTTACATGGTAAAATATACAAAAGAAGCTCTGAAACCATGGACACTCAAATTATAAACTACACATAGCCTTCAATGCACCAAGCCCTCTAACAACTTAACATATGGAACATGCAGACCAGCATGAGACAGCCTGGGTTTTGTGAAATAAAAAGCTTTTGTACAGTGGGGAGCTCTATACTCAGCATCCGTAGCAGCAAAGAAACAACTTTGGGTTTGAATGCTTGCATGCATAGCTTTATACAAGGGATACAGCAGCTTCTCTGCTGGATAAATAACTCCCCATTCTATTGAAAAAAAAATTTCACTACTGTTATGACTGAGGTGGGAGGAGTGCACTTCCTTTTCTAGTTCCACTTCTCCACATGCCACAACATATATTTAAATGTTTGCCCAGTTACCGATGCGGTCAATAACATGCTCTACTCTTTATCCCAGAATAAAATACACCAACCAGGTTTCTTTAACAAACAATGAAATTATCAGTTTATTATAAAACAAGACTTATCCAGTAATGAAGCAAAGCATTAACACACAGATTGAAATATGAAAGTTCCCTTTTAAAATACCCCCCACACACACTGAAAAAAATAAAGAAATTCTTTCTGTAGAGCTCTGTCACAAAAAAGACCAAAAAAAATACTCTGGCCAAATACTTGCTAATTCTTGAAGAAAAAAAGAGAAGATATGGAAAGATATCAGTTGTTTCTTTTGGTCTGGCGTCCAAATACACATAAACGCATCACTGGGATCTTTTCTGGAGCAGTTCTTTTCAGGTGGCATCGAGAATTAATCTGGCAGGTTCCTTCCAGCTTCTCAGGAGCAATGTGACATCAAAGGTTTCAGTTATCACACTGAATACACTGGGTTTTTCAAAGACAGGAGGAAAGAGGAGATGACACATTGCTCCTCTCAGAGTCTCTTAGAGAGGGGCAGGAAAGATGAGCTGGGTGTTTTTTCCTTGGCAGGCTGTTCTTCAACTGGCTTCAAAACAGTTCATACCACTACTGAACCAAAACAATATCTCAGAAGCAAAACCCCAAACAGCAAGTCTGAACCTCCTGACCACTAGAAACCTTAACATGTCACTTCTCTGCAAATGTCTTCCCCAGGTAACCAAGGTTTCTGCTGTTTATTTATTGTAAGGCATGTGACATCCAGTAAAGGTTGTTTTCAAACACAACATCTCAGTGTCCTTTTAGTGAACTGTCAACAACAAAACAAAGTCCAGCATCTATGAGATCTTCAGAATTCAAAATCGAATCCATTTCCAGCATTTCAATACGGGTCCTCAAAAAATTTAACAAAAATGGAAGCACTTTCATAATACTACATATTATGACCATTTTCAAAATAAGGCAAAGAAAGGACAGCTGATGCCAGTCCCTAAGGTAATATTTGGCTTTCACTGTCTACATTCCACTGGCTCCTCACAGCTTGTTTCTCTCAGCCTTTAATGAGCCTTGCCTAGTTAATAATAGGATCTGCAATGGAGTGTCACCCATTGAGAAGTAGATCCTGAGCAACATCACAAAGATGTCGACTTATTCCGCAATTCCTATTGTGCATTATATTTATATTAAGTCTGGACAGTTCACATTGCTTTTCTACTTTTTCTAAACATTAGCCAAGTCTCAATTGAATTTTTTTAATGGAGAGAGTTGTTGTTGGGTATTGTATTGCATTGTCCTGTTTGAAGTTAAAGAATGTCTTTCATTGATATGTTATTAACTGCTACACAGCAGCTGGCGGATACTGGCACTGTGTTCATGCTGTGGTCGGAGAGAACAATTGGCTCCTCTAAAATGATTCTTCAGGATTCTCATGGAAAGTGGGGTGGGGTGGGTGGGTTGTGCTGCAACCTGATAATACAGCATTGTACAAACATTCATGGGATGGGGGTGGGGAGAGAGAAGGTGGCAAGCAGAAGATCTCCTGGTTTTCCATATGGCCAATCTGCCTCCCTCAAAACATGATTTTGGGAATGCAATTTATGGATTTCAGAGAAACTAGTTACTGAACTGAGGTGCTTTCATTGTGAGCAGTGGGAGTGAGAGCTATTATTTGGTAAAACATTAATGCATCTATGTTATTAGCAGCGGCCTCACATTGGCAACTTAACCTGTTGACAATAAATCACCAAACACACTACACATGGGCAGTAGGCAGTATTCCTAAATACATGCTCTGTATTCTGCATAGTTGTCAGGGGTGGTGGAGTCAAGGAAACAAATACAAATCCCTGCCCGACAACGCACTGCAAAACATAAAGCGCTGTGAAACCATCCATACTTACGTTAATGGCCCCAGTTTATCGTAATCATTCTTTATTTTAGTTCTCACTCTGGCTTGAGACTCAGTGTTGACGGTTTTCTTCTTCTGACTCCATGACCTAAAGATGGGAAAAGAAATTCCCAAATTATCACTGAACTTATCCAAGAAATTTCAATGTAACTTTGCCTCTCTGCTTCTTTTGAATTTGACGTGCTGTTCATGGTAATCAATCTAATCATTGTTTAGTTGTGTATTGTTTGTTTAGCTAGAACTGGAGTTCAACAGACATCCAATAAGAGATTGCAACAGTTCTGTGCACAGAGAATGGGCTAAGGGGAAGCCCAAACAAACAGTCCAAAAAGAATTCAGGTTTACTTATAACTCTCCTGAAAGACGTAATATCCGTATATTTTTTAAAAACATCAATATCTTATCCCACTAAAATAAAAGCAAAATACTGCGGATGCTGGAAATCTGAAATAAAAACAAGAAATGCTGGAACCACTCAGCAGGTCTGGCAGCATCTGTGAAAAGAGAAGCAGAGTTAACGTTTCGGGTCAGTGACCCTTCATCGGAACCCGAAACGTTAACTCTGCTTCTCTTTTCACAGATGCTGCAATATCTTATCCCATCTGGTTCACTAAAGTCCTCTAGGGAAGGAATTCTGCTGTCCTTATCTGATCTGGTCTATATGCAACTCCAGACCCACATCAATGTAGTTCACTCTTACCTGCCCTCTGAAATGGCCTAGCAAGTCACTCAGTTGTAGTCAAGAAAGTGGCTCACCACCACCTTCTCAAGGGCAATTAGGCACTAAACAATGGCCTTCCACACAAATTAAAAGGAAATCTGATATAGAAAACTTATTTCAAACTAGCATATCCCTTCTTCATATGAAAATAGCAAGTGTGTGATGGCACAGATGGCTTCATAGATATATATATAATTACCTTTTACTACACACACATACATATACAGACATGCATACATGCAATCACTCTGTACCCTTGGCCTCTATGTTTTAATGAATAAAGGCATTATTTACAAAGATGAGCATTATTAGAGGCTGTAACTTGCCTGCCATTCTTGGGGTAGAAATTAATCTTGGGCAGCAGCGCTAAACAGATGTCATTGCATCAGTTGTTTATTACACGCCCACTTGACGTTCAGTTCTATTGAAGTAAATGAGACGGGGTACAAGGCGCAGTGTCTCGCAGGCAGCAGGTGAGATACCGCCTATTTAACATTACTTAAAAATAGGTTGAGACATCTCTCCTTCCCTTCCAGAGCATAAGTGGTCAATGATCAGTAAGTGAAACACATCAATGATGACTGAGGATAGGTGCAGATTACGAATAGCAAGGGTCAGAAAGTGCTAGTGGGAGTAGTTTATAGGCCCCCTAACAGTAGTAATACAATTGGACAGAGCATTAAACAAGAAATTATTGGAGCTTGTAACAAAGGCTCTGTAATAGTTATAGGGGACTTTAATCTTCATATAGACTCGACCAATCAAATTGGCAAAGATGAGTATGTAGAATGCTTTCTTGACAGTTTCCTGGAGCAATATTTTGTGGAACCAACGACGGATAAAGTTATTTTAGATCTAGTATTGTGCAATGAGGCAGGGTTAATTAGTAATGTCATAGTAAAAGATCCACTAGCAAACAGTGATCATCATACAACTGAAATCCATATTAAGTTTGAAAATGACATACTCCAATCACAAACAATAATCTTAAACCTGAACAATGCTATTTACATAGGTATAAGGGGAGAACTGGATAAGGTTGATTGGGTAAATAGATTAAAAGCTATGGTGGTAAATAAACAGTGGGAAACATTTAAAGAAACAATTCATAATGTTCAACAAAAATACACTCCATTGAAAAACAAAAACGCAGCAAGAAAGATCCATCCGGGGCTTACTAAGGAGGTTAATGATAGTATTCGATTAAAGATTGGAATGTTTTAGAAACCAGAAAAAAAGCCACCAAAAAGTTGTTAAAAAGGCAAAAAATAGAATGAGTAAACTAGCCAAGAATATAAAAATTAAGATTGTAAGAGCTTTTACAAAAGGAAGAGAGTAGCTAAAGTAAATGTTGGTCCCTTTGAAGTAGTGACAGGAGAAATTATCATGGGGAATGAGAAAATGGCAGAAACGTTGAACAAATATTTTGTGTCTATCTTCACAGTAGAAGACACAAATTACATACCAGAAATATGGGTAACCTAGGGGCTAATGAGAGTGAGGAAATTAAGGTAATTAATTTCAACAAAGAAAAAGTACTGGAGAAACTCAAGGGACTAACATCCAACAAATTCCCAGGAGCTGTTGGACTACATCCTAGCGTTCTAAAACAGAATATATTTGAATATATTTAGAATATACTTAAGGCAGAAGTAGAGACATATTTGGTCTCTCAGGGAATCAAGGGATATGGGGAGTGGGCAGGAAAGTGGAGTTGGAGCCCAAGATTAGCCATGATCATATTGAATGGGGGAGCAGGTTCGACAGGCCGTATGGTCTACTCCTTATGTTATGTTATTATATCTATTTACACAGGCTGCCGATTAGGACCAGCAGGTCGACCTACACCTTTAACTTCTACCAATGGTATGTTTAATTCAACAGCTGGAGGGATACATTTCATGGAGGTTGGGAGAGAGGGGGGTGGGGGGGGAAGGTGGTAATTGGCATGACAAAGCTTTGACCAAAAGCACACAAGGAAGATTTCAGCTCAGAATTGCATGTAATTTCTTTCTCCTTTTTGTTACCTTAGGTTGAGTCCTCCGTGTAGGAAAGAGATCCACAACCAACCCATGAACAGGAACACGATTGCTAGAGGACAGCAAAATATAAACCAGGATGCAAAGTTCACCATGTTGCAACCAGGAAAATAACTGAAACAAAGCAGGAAAAGAAAATCTTAATTTTTTCTGAAATCACATGGCATCAATTGTAAATTTTGAGGATCATCCTCCACATCCAAGGAGCTGAGTGGAATAGAGTTAAGGCTGGGAGGGAGTAGAGAACTACACAGAATTTACTGCACAGAAACAGGCCATTTGGCCCAACTGGTCTATGCTGGTGTTCATGCTCCACAGGAGCTTCCTTCCACTTCACTTGATCTGACCCAATCCATCAGCATATCCTTCTAATCCTTTCTCCCTCACTTTCTCTCTCCCTGGATTATGCTATGTTGCACAGTACTCAATGGGATCCCTCAACCCACATCATTCAAACAGAAATTGTAATATTACAGGCCACAAATGAGCATATTAGTTACTGTCTAGTAATTTTGATTATTTCCCTTATCCAGTGCATTTTAAAAAACGAAATGTAATTGGATTCAGTCATTGCCTCTGTCACTTGCTATTTTCTTAGTTTCTATTTTTAGTTGTTTACTGTATGGTTAAATCCTTTTACCCCTCCAAAGGCAAGTGGGTGTCAGAGTTTCCATCGTTTGGAATCAGGTAACACCAGAGAAAGTTTCAGTCGGCCTCCTTTAACTGCACTTAACAAGGCTCTTACTGACCCTCAGCCCTGCGGCCCCGAACCTGCCTCAGCGAAAATGGCCAGCACCAGAGACGGGGGTCGGGAAACCGGCACACTGACAGGCCAGAAAATCCTGCCCAAAAATTTAGTGTTTTTTTTAAAAAATGACATAAATTGGATTTTGAAAGTAAACAAAGCCAGTTTTGAATGAAAATGTTAGGAAGGGTAGTTAGGAGGGAAACAGCTTGAAGGATGAGGGGTCTCTGGTCTCTACATTTGAAGGGAGTAATTGAAAGGGAGATAGGAGTTGATGAATGGTTAATGGTGATGTGAGTGACAGCAGAGCAAAGAGCAGGGGAGGCTAAATGATTAGTTCAGAAGAATAACAGAATCATTGAAGATACAGCACAGGAGGCCATTCAACCCACCCTGCCTGTGCCAGCTCTTTGATAGAGCTGTCTAGTTAATGATGAAGACATTAATGATGATATTAGTGACGGAGTATTAAGAAGGGCAATTGAAGGTGGGTAGGTGAAGGCTGGGAGGTGTTATGGGAGCGATGAGAAGGCAAAAGCAGAAGTAATAGGTGAGGGAATACAAAGGGAACAATGGAGGGACACCTGATCCCTACCTCAATGTCGTAATCTGCAGGGCTACAAACCAAATGCTGGAAGATGGGATTAGAATCGATGGATCATTTTTCAGCCGGCACAGACACGATGGGCTAAGTGGCCTCTTTCTGTGCCTTAAACGTTCTATGATTCAATGATACTAGCCCTCATTCCAAAGGCAGCTGCACCATCTGCCATCACTTATCATCTTCCACCCGAAAGAAAAGAAAAAGATAAAAAGAGACACAGAAGAGAGAAGAAAGAAAAGCAGAAGGAACAAGGGGAAAGAACAGAGAGAAAAAGAACAATAGACCCAGAGGAGTAGAGACAGAAACTGCAACATATGTTCTATGTTCTATAACTTTAGGGACTTTCAAAAGGCTTTTGGATAGGTATATGGATAAAGGAGAATGATGGGGTATAGATTAAATTGTCCTTGACAGAGGACAAAGGATCGGCACAACATTGTGGGCCGAAGGGCCTGTTCTGTGCTGTATGTTCTATGTTCTATGTTCTATAAAGACCACAGACAGAGGTTGAAGGGAAACCATATTCTCTAATCTATCATGTGCAATGGCACAAGAGTTGCACTAGTGAAGCCATAGAATAATGTCCTGGGGTTTCTGCTACAGTGGTTGTCAGTCTGCGATCTTCTGCTCCCTCATTTTAATAGACAGAATATCCCAAGCTAATGAACGCAGTAGTAGTAAACCACGGGCAATATATCCAGTGTACATTTCCTGGCCATTATACTTCAAGTGTTACACTCAAATCTCTGTGCAACACTTTTAAACAAAAGTTTAATTAAAAAAGCAGTGATTTGGAAAATATAGAGAAATTTTCCATGAGCATAAAATACCTGGCTCTGAATGTTCTCAGTCTCTTAATTAATCTTACCACTCACACTTAAAAAAAAGACAAAAGGGAAAAGGGGATGATTCTGATCTGCTGCCTAAATAAGAGTTTAACTCTGTATAAACTCACCCATTATTTATTTAACAATTAGACTTTGTGGCCTCAAAGGAACACAGTTTCATCTAAACAACAGAATATGCATTGTGCATTATATGGCATAATGCCCCTGTCCTTATAAACCAGCTTATCATCCAATTTATTGTGTGCAAAGTCATGGGATCTGATAACAGCATTGCAGAAACAGGATAATGCACTAACTTCCTCTCCCTCACAGTTTAGGTGTTACACCTTTTGAATCACACTTTAGCATTACACTGTGGGCATTACAGGGGCATAATGCTTCCATTTGTGTGGAGTCCAAAACTAGAGGCCATAAATATAAGATAGTCACTAATAGATCCAATAAGGAATTCAAGAGAAACCTCTACACTCAAATGAGTTGTGAGGAAATAGAACTTGCTACCACATGGAGTAGTTGAGGTGATTAGAATTGATGCATTTAAGGGGAAGCTAGATTAATACATGAGGGAAAAAGGAACTGAGGATATGTAGATAGGGTAAGATAAAATAAGGCGGGAGGAGGCTTGTGTGAAGCCTAAACATAGACCTGTTGAGAAGAATGGCCTGTTTCTGTGCTGTAAAATTCTATACCATTCTGCGTAATGCTATAACACTTTAACTTGAGCATCACATTTCAAACAGCTTGCATGACATAGACAAATTATATGTAAAATTCTTGCAGCTGATTGGTTACATTTCATATTCATAAAATGGCAATAAATGAGAAATCAGTGGGCAATATGAAAAAGCTGACAAAACATTAATAAAAAGTGAACCAATGTAATTGCATCAAAAAAGTTTCAAAATCTTTCTCTTGCAATGAATTCTAACTCAGTAACTCAGAGCAGTGACATGATCTACCAATAACAAAGAAAAACTGAACGAAGTAACTTGCTTAAAAGGTCAAAATCTTGTTGGCTTGCCATTTTTTCCAGTAACTGAAATTTCTTATGTCAAAAATAAGGTTTGTAATGCAATGAAATACACTTCCACACCCCGATATCGCCTCTCTGTTTTGCTTCAGAGAGACAAGCTGAGTTAGGCTGTAATAGAGAGACAGGGACAGGAGGGATAATTAGATATAAAAACAGAAAATTATGGAAATACTCA
Organism: Heterodontus francisci; assembly: GCF_036365525.1. Taxonomy (NCBI): domain Eukaryota; kingdom Metazoa; phylum Chordata; class Chondrichthyes; order Heterodontiformes; family Heterodontidae; genus Heterodontus; species Heterodontus francisci. Next base: position 86,335,846 of record NC_090386.1, on the reverse strand, counting down.
GCAGGTCTGACAGCATCTGTGGAGAGAAAAACAGAATTAACATTTCAGGTTGATGACCTTTCATCAGAACTGGGAAAAGTTAGAAATGTAATAGGTTTTAAGCAAGTGAGAGGGGGGAGGGGGGAAAAAGAACAAAAGGGAAGGTCTGTGATAGCCTGGAAGACAGGAGATAAAAGAGTTGGTGGTACAAGGCCAAAGAGATTGGTAATGGGACAAGTAAAGAAACAAAAGATGTGACTGGAGGAAGTGTGAATGGCAGAATGGCAGAACAGCTGCCGTTCATAAGTAAAAACAGGAGAAGAGCAAGAGAGTCAAACTGAAACCTGCAAAGAATAATGAAACATATGGGGGAAGAGATTATAGGCTGAAATTGTTTATTATATGTTGAATCCAGAAGGCTGTAAAGTGCCTAATCAAAAAATGAGGTGCTGTTCCTTGAACTTACGTAAGCTTCATTAGAACACTGGAAGAGGTCAAAGACGGCAAGCTCAGGGTGAGAGCGAGGTGGAAAGTTAAAATGACAGGTAACTGGAAGCTCGGAGTCATGTTTGTGGACTAAGCCTTATGTTTGCAGAAAACCTGCGTTCAGTCTTCAAACACGTCACCCAATCTACATTTGGTCTTCCCATTGTAGAGCATCTCTGAACAAAACTCTTCAAAACTTCCTCCACTGAAGACATACATCCTGCCCTTACTTCACCTTCCCTCTTCATAATAGCATAACCTCTGACCCACCATGAAGAATATCATGGGAGATCTGCTAGTTGTTAGACCTTAGTGAGACCGTCAAAGTTAATATACGAGATATGAATCCCCAGACCAATATAAAGAATTACACAGCAAGATTTCACGTTTTAAGAATTTTATTGTTACAACTAAACTAAAAGAAATTCCCATTAATTAAATAGTACTTCCAAATTACAAAGAAAGGTATTTTATTTACTTATTAAAAGACCTGGACACCTCACACAGCACAGTCCTCTTTGATGGCGAAACCTTTGTAGTTAAAAGTCCCGAACTCCTCCCAGTTGCAGTGAGTTGGATCTCCAAGACCTTTCGTGGAACGTGGGCATCGCTGGCTAGGCCAGCATTTATTGTCCATCCCTAATTGCCCTTGAGAAGGTGGTAGTGAGCTGCCTTCTTGAACCGCTGCAGTCCTTGGGGTATGGGCTCACCCACAGTCCTATTAGGAAGGGATTGCCAGGATTTTGACCCGGTGATAGTGAAGGAACGGCGATATACTTCCAAGTCAGGCTGGTGTGTGGCTTGGAGAGGAACTTGCAGGTGGTGGTGTTCCAATGCATCTGTTACTCTTGTCCTTCTAGGTGGTAAGGGCCGCGGGTTTGGAAGGTGCTGTTGAAGGAACGTTGGTGAGTTGCTGCAGTGCGTCTTGTAGATGGTACACACTGCTGCTACTGTGGGTGGGTGGTAGAGGGAGTGAATATTGAGGGTGGTGGATGGGGTGCCAATCAAGGGGGTTGCTTTGTCCTGGATGATGTTGAGCTTCTTGAGTGTTGTTGGAGCTGCACCCATCCAGGCAAGTAGACAGTACTCGATCACACTCCTGACTTGTGCCTTGCAGATGGTGGACAGGCTTTGGGGAGTCAGACCTGTTCTTGCAGCCACAGCATTTATGTGGCTGGTTCCAGTTCAGTTTCTAGTCAATGGTAACCCCCAGGATGTTGACAGTGGGGGAGTCAGCAATGGTATTGCCATTGAATGTCAAGGGGAGGTAGTAGCTTCTCTCTTGTTTGAGATGGTCATTGCCTCACACGTGTGTGACGCGAATGTTACTTGCCACTGCTCATTCTCTGAGCACTTTTGACCTGAACGTCCATGAATAAAGTGATTGTTGGTGATCCTATTGGGCTTTTACTTCTCCACAAACCTCAACTTTCAAAACAGATTCAAGTCTTCGCAGCATTTTGCTGTATCAGTTTTTTTCTGAGAGCAGGTTTTCCCTCTCTCTGTCCCTTGAGGCTATCACCCTGATTGTCTTGCTTTCTTACAGCCTGTTCTGAGGCTGCTACCACTGGTCTTCCTTCTTTCTTACAGGCTATCTGGCTTCATAAAATCTGTTACATTTATCTCAAATCAAAAGTCAATCACTCATTGTCCTTTTCCATTAGGCAAAGTCCAGAACTCTGGCTTCAGCACAGTCACCCAGGCTGTCCATTTTTTCCAGGTGTTAGCATCTTCAGAATTACTGACTCCTTGTTTACGATCCGAAACTCTGGGAGGGTGAAACCCATTGTTCTTAAGGTGTTTTACCCCTTCAGTCTCTGTTTTTCAAAACAATTCTTTGATCTGTTCTCCTGGTAACCAAGATTCCTGTCTTGTCTTTAAGCAGAGTTGATGTGAGGTCACTTGTCTTCTCTGACGCCATCTTAAACTTTTAAAAATCACAGTTTTTAAAACATAATCATGTTACAAAGTCCAGCGTTAAAATTTGAGCTTCATAGTGCCCTTAGTTTTGGCATTACTGGTGCCATTTTCTTACCAAAATGGCATCTGCACTGGACAGATGCACTTCTGGCACAGTGCATGTTAAATGCTATCTTGGTGAGGACACTAGCGCGGGCATTAGGAGCGTGGTCTGGAAGTATGCAGCTAGGCAGACCATGCTGCGCTCAGCAGCAGTAAGAACTCCCCACCAATGCTATTTAAAGGGATCATCAATAACTTTCAGGTTAGTTGCTAATTACTTTCTACTGGCTCAGTTTGAGTTAGTGGAAGTGCTGGGTATTTTGAGGAGTTGGTTACAGTTGATGAAGTCTGTGGGGAATGGAGTGGTGCTGCACGTGAAGGAGGCATTGGTTGTTTTTTTTTATTCTTTCATGGGATGTGGGCGTCGCTGGCAAGGGCAGCATTTGTTGCCCATCGCTAATTGTCCTTGGCAATTGAGTGGCTTGCTGGGCCATTTCAGCGGGCATTTAAGGGTCAACCACATTGCTGTGGGTCTGAGTCACATGTAGGCCAGACCAGGTAAGGGTGGCAGATTTCCTTCCCCAAAGGACATTAGTGAACCAGATGGGTTTTTACTATAATTGAAAATAGTTTCATGGTCACCATTACTGAGACTAGCTTTTTAATTGCAGATTTATTAATTTAATTTAATTCTGCCATGGGATTTGAACCCATTTCTCCAGAGCATTAGCCTGGACCTCTGGATTGCTAGTCCAGCAACAATACCAGTATGCCACCATCTCGCTGCAAGGGTTCTGGGTAAACCAATTGCTCCCAGTTACGGGTGCTATTGTTGCAATTCTCCTCAGGCATCAGCGTAAGAGGGAGATAGAACAGAGGCAGCAAAGAATAGGGCAAGCTGCTGGAAGAGGGAAGGGAAGAGGGGGAGAGGGCTTCCCAGCAGGAAGCCTTATTCACGTGGGTCTTATGGGAGCGCATCTCTTACCAAAGCCAGGAGGGGTTAGTGTGTCATCTGCAACCATTCCATATCAACTTTATCCAACAAAACATCCAATATTACAATATTTCCTTGTGCATTCCCTTAGTGCCTGTCTTGCGGATGCCTTTGCTGGCCTAGTGATCCTACACAGCGTGGCTGGTGGATGGCTGCTGACTTTCACAGCGGGAGAATGCAAATGGCCTTGCAGGATGCACTTAAGCAGTTCTAGGCTTGGAAGGGCTGGCTTTGGGCTGCAGCACCTCAGCATAGACGGCAGCAGTCTGGGATGCATGTTAATAGCAGGGTTACTGATGGAGTGGCAGTGGTGTGAGTCAAAATGCAGCCATCCTGAGAAAGGACGGCAGGTTCCTGCTCCACGGAGCCACTGCTCCTCCGCAGGAGCGGCCCCTCAGCAATCCTAGTAATCTACTGGAGCACAGATTGCTGGACTGCTGTGAGACCATGAAAGCTCCTTTGCACACTGGTAACTACAGCCATGATGGCAGCAGTCTGAGCCTGGATGGCAACAAGCCGAGATTTCATGACCGCAGTGTGACTATCCATTGCAGCACTCAGACACTAGGTGGCTTCTGCTTGTGCTGCAATGGAAGCTGAGACATCGGCCCTTCGTCGGTGCATCATGGTTGGGTCTGCAAGTGTTCTCACGGAGTTGGCCACCACTTCCACACTGGAAAGGATGGGTTCAAGCTCTGCGCTAAGGCCTGTACCAAGTTGGAACTGGACGCCTCCATGCTCCTTAACAGTGACAGCAGGCTTTCTGGCAGGCCTGCCAATATAAAAGCATTTCTGTGTACATGCTCATCAGTCTTTTCCTGTACACTGCCTCATCGAAATCCTCATGTGAGTCCTCTGCAACAGAACCTGTGTGTGACCTCGCCCTCTGGGGAGCTGGCACCCACACTATCCTTTCCCCTTGTCCTGGCCGCAGGCCACTCCTGCCTAGTGACTCACTACATGCACGTCTCACCTCTATGCTACCCTCTAATCCTCTAATATGCAAGCAGTGTCAGTATCTGAGCTGGTGGCTGCAAGTGTGACATGGCGTGATGGTGTTTCTTCATCATCAGCTTCTCTTGGCCTTCAAGCTCCCGCATCACTGCCTGGCCAGGGGGAATTTCTTGGGTAGCTGGAAGGAGAAAGGCACGGGAGTATGTTTGTGGTGAAGGGAGGAGGGGGAAAAGCAATAGGTCAATGCTTACATCAGCTACAGCTTGAAACTCAGCAGGGATTGTGGGATGAGGAGAAAGTGAGATATGAGAAGCAAGATTAGGTAGGAATATACCATCATCTTCTATGGTCTCAGCCCCATCGCTGGCTACGGCCTCAGCGATTGCCACTTCAATTATGGCAACCACCATCTCCTCCATGGGGATGAGAACATACAGTCGTGCCTGTCCCCCGCCGCATATGTGCTGCTGTCTCCCGTTATGCGCCACCTTGTCCTACAAGAGAGAGGGAAGTGAGTCAGTCAGTGTGATGCAACGTGTTTGGGTGATGTAGCTCCATAGTTGATTAGCTGGCATTGTACACAAACTGAGATGTGGGTATGAGAATTGCAGCAGTGCTAAGTGTAAGAGGGCAAGCTGAAGTGATGAGTATGAGGTATGAGTCTTGCCTGATAGAGAATGCTGATTAGTGAGTGAAGGGGGTGTGGTGCATTGAGCAGGGTGTCTGAGGCCAGTGGTTGAATTGTAAGCATATGTCAGTTGAGGATGAATTCACTGACCTTGACTACTCTTGTAAGGTTATTAAATGTCTTGCAGCACTGCATCCAAGTCCTTGAGGTGACACTGTTCACATTGTTCTCTGTGATTATCTGCTCCCATTCCCTTCTAAGCACATATCTGGAGGGTCTCTTATGTGCGCACTTCCCCGCCCCCCCACCCCCCCAAGTAGATACAAGGTATCATTCCTCCTGTCCACCTCCTGCACTAGGGCATTGAGTGCTGTATCAGAAAATTTAGGAGCCTGCTCGCTGACGTTTTGCACCATCTTCATTCTTCCTGTAGGTCAAACACTCTTCCACAATGGCTTCCAGTACCTAAAGCATGCCAGAATGCACCCCACCTTTAAGAGTGACAGGCTGGCTTTGAGTAGTGCTGGCTAGCTTTAAGTGGTACAAACCTAGAATGAACTTGGACCCCCTGCTGAAACATTCAGCCACTCAACAACACATTTAGCACTGGGCAGCACAGCGCTATTATTTAAATAAGCCAGCAGTACAAAGTTTGCAGGCTGCCTGCATTACTTTGAACAGACACGGATTAATCATGATGCTCACTTCTATTTTGGAAGGCTGTTGAATTTTTAACCTAATAATTCTACATTGTGCCAGACAACAGGCTGAAAATATCACATTTTGTTACAGGCGCAAACAATTTCTTACAAGTTAGAAAGAAAGCTAATTGTTTTTAAAAACCCTTACTAACACAGCAGATAGAACATCTCTAACTTCTAACTGACTTCAGTAACAACATTTAAGAAAACAAGAAGCAACAGTTGGAACTGTAACTGGCCCGAGCATTGAGTTTAAGAATGTATAACAATTAAAGCTAATAGTCTTTTAAAGGGACACACACCTTCAGCAGAAGCAATGCCCATTGGGGCTGCAAATCTATGGGAGGATCTTAATAGAAAAGTTATAGCACAGAAGGAGGCCTTCAGCCCGTCGTGTCTGTGCTGGCCAAAAAACTAGCCACCCAATCTAATGCCACCTTCCAGCACCTGGTCCATAGCCTTGCAGGTTACAGTACTTCAGGTGCATGTCCAGGTGCATTTTAAAAGAATTAAGGGTTTCTGCCTCCACCATCATTCCTGGCAGTGAATTCCAGACACTCACTACCCTCTGGCTGAAGAAGTTTTTTCCCATGTCCCCTCTAATCCTTCTACCAATCATCTTAAATCTGTGCCCCCTGGTAATTGACCTCTCTGCTAGGGGAAACAGGTCCTTCCTGTCTACTGTATCTAGACCCCTCATAATTGTGTACACCTCAATTAAGTCACCCCTCAGCCTCCTCTGTTCTAAGGAAAACAACCCTAGCCTGTCCAATCTTTCCTCATAGCTGCAACTTTCAAGCCCTGGCAACATTCTTGTAAATCTCCTCTGCACTCTCTCCAGATCAACTATGTCTTTCCTGTAATATGGTGACCAGAACTGTACGCAAAACTCCAACTGTGGCCGAACCAGCGTATTATATTCTACAGTTCCAGCATTACATCCCTGCTTTTGTATTCTATACCTCGGCCACTGATGATGCCACCAATGATTGTAGGGTGAGGGGGAGGTCCATGCATTTTATTGCTACTGGAGAGTGCCTGGGCCACTAGGGGAGTATCTAGGGCACCCACCTTGAGACACATGCCATACGTTATAGCCAAGATTACCAGTTCTGGGGAAGGTGATGGGTCCCAATTCCAAAGTGCCTCCCGATGGTTCCCTTAGTAAGTAGGAAGTATTTGTTTTCTTTTATTTAAATAAAAATCTTTATCTCTGGCAGTGCAGATCATGTTCCCAAGATCATTGGATAGCAATAAGAAATGGCGTTCCCTGGCCAATTTCCCCTTCCTAATTTGGGAAGCTAACTGTAGCCTCACTATCTTCTTTCTAGGTGAGACCACCTAACTTAACTAAAAACAGAAAATGCCTTTGTACCACCTAACATAACCCTGATAGATGATTCAACTCAGGAATTTTTATGATCTGTCTGGTTTAGCTGTCTATTGCCCTAACCAGCTGTGTCACTAGCGTGCTTGTTACTTTAACTATTTGTGAAATTTCCGTTTGTTTGCGAAATCCTGCAGAATTTCCCAGAAACACCCAGCTTCAGAAGTAATCTCAGTTTAAGTATAATACAAGTTAGATGCAGAGTAAAGCTTCTGCTCTGCCTTAACAATGCACTTTCAGCCCAACCTCAGATGGGCACCTCCTAATGCACCTGGGCAATACTTTCACTTCTCTCACCAACCATCCTTGCAGCTTCTCTGAGTGAAAGTGACATTTTCTTTTAAATTGAAAGGTCCTTATCATCATTTTACGTTTTCAGCTGCCCGAGTAGAAGCAGGTTTGGTGTTGTTCCAGTCAGCGTGGCAGTGCCTCCGATACTTGCAGCATAAGGAATGCAGATAAGGAAGCCCTTCCAGAGCCTCTTCTGGTTCGCCTTTTCCTTCTTCTGTTGATCTAATGTAAAATTAACATCAGTCTCAGATTTCTGTGGATGGTCACTGCTGGGGAAGGAAAGCAAAAGTTTCGCATCAGACAGCGGCTCTAGTTAGCATATTTAATGTTAATGCAAAAGTTCCAGGTGTCAGTAGCAACAGCTTAACATAAGTTACTAGCCAGAGCAGTATCATGTGTATATACCGATGAATGCATAAAGCAAAAACGCCAGACTATATAAGATACATAAAAATTACAGTAAATGCAATACCTACAGATCAGAGAGAAGTCAGACAACTGTAGCAATTAAAAAGGATTTTAGTAAGATCTTACATAAGTCAAAAGTATTCAAAAGGCAAATTGCATTTTCAAGATGAGATTTTATAGAATCATAGAATGGTAACAGCACAGAAGAGGCCATTTGCTCCATCGCGTCCATGCCAACTGTCTACAAGACCAACTCACCTAGTCCCACTACCCCGCCTTTTCCCTATAGCCCTGCAACTTTTTCACTTCAGATAATTATCCAATTCTCTTTTGAAGGCCTCGATTGAATCTCCCTCCACAACCCTCTCAGGCAGAGAATTCCAGATCCTAGCCACGCACTGCGTAAAAAGGTTCTTCCTCATGACGTGGTTGCTTCTTTTGCCCATCACCTTAAATTGTTGTCCTCTGATTCTTGACCCTTCTGTCAATGGGAACAGTTTCTCCATGTCTACACTGCCTAGACCCCCTCAGAATTTTGAAAACTACTATCAAATCTCCTCTTAATCTTCTTTCCAAGGAGAACAGCCCCGGCTTCTCCAATTTATCCACATAACTGAAGTTCCTCATCCCTGGAACTATTCTCGTGATTTATTTTCTGCACGCTCTCTAATGGCTTCACATCCTTACTAAAGTGTGGTGCCATAATTGGACACAATACTCCAGTTGAGGCCGAACCAGTGTTTTATAAAGGTTCATCATTACTTCCTTGCTTTTGTGCTGTATGCCCATATTTATAAAGCCCAGGATCCCTTATGCTTTGTAAACCACTTTCTCAACCTGCCCTGCCTCCTTCAATTATTTGTGCATATATATTCCCAGGTCCCTCTGCTCCTGCACCCCCTTTTGAATTTTATCCTTTATTTTATATTGCCTCTCCTCATTCTTCCTGCCAAAATGAATCACTTCACACTTCTCTGTATTAAATTTCATCTGCCACTTGACTGCCCATTCCATCAGCCTGTCCATGTCCTCTTGAAGTTTACTGTTTAGAGATACAGCACTGAAACAGGCCCTTCGGCCCACCGAGTCTGTGCCGACCATCAACCACCCATTTATACTAATGCTACACTAATCCCATATTCCTACCACATCCCCACCCGTCCCTATATTTCCCTACCACCTACCTATACTAGTGGCAATTTATAATGGCCAATTTACCTACCAACCTGCAAGTCTTTTGGCTTGTGGGAGGAAACCGGAGCACCCGGAGAAAACCCACGCAGACACAGGGAGAACTTGCAAACTCCACACAGGCAGTACCCAGAATTGAACCCGGGTCGCTGGAGCTGTGAGGCTGCAGTGCTAACCACTGCGCCACCGTGCCGCCAAACCACTTTATTACTATCCTTCTCATAGTTCACAATACTTCCAAGTTTGTCTCATCTGCAAATTCTGAAATTGTACCCTGTATACCTAAGTATAGGTCATGAAGATAGGTCAAGAAAAGCAGCAGTCCCAACACTGACTCCTGGGGAGCCCCACTAGCTATCTTTCTCCAGTCTGAAAACCAACCGTTCACCACTACTCTCAGTTTCCTGTCACTCAGCCAACTTCGTATCCATGCTGCCACTGTCCCTTTTACTCCACTGCCTTTAACTTTGATGACACTTTATCAAATGTCTTTTGGAAATTCATGTACACTACACCAACTGCATGACCCTCATCAACCCTCTCTGTTATCTCATCAAAATACTCAAGCAAGTTAGTTAAACACAATTTGCTCTTAACAAATCTGTGCTGGCTTTCCTTTAATTAATCCACATTTGTCCAAGTGACAAATACTGAACTAGTCAATAACCAATAGGACAGCTACAGAATATTAGTATTGCAGTATGACATAGAACATTTTCTGCTGAGAGAGACAGCGAGAGAGGGAGAATAGCATAGGACAAAGGTAAGCATTAGAAAGAAGGTGATAGAACTGGAGGCTGTTGGAGCAGTAGGGAACCCAAATGTGGTGGGAATTTTTTAAAAATGGTTTAATCCAGCGGATAGAAGTTAAAGAACATTTACTGGTTATACTGTTTAGAATTCAGGTCATAGGATGTTATGATCATACTGTGAAGGGCTCTGGTCAGACTGAACCTTAACTACTGTGTCCCGTTCTGGTCACTAAGAAACAAGAGAGACATTTAAGCATTGCAAAGAGTCACAGCATTGATCTCTAATCTCAGGAATCTTGGCTATGAGGAAATATTGGAAAACAGCCTTTTCAGCCTGGCAAGGAGACATTTGAAATGTGATCTTATAGATGTAGATACAACATGCAATGGTATAGAAAAAGATAATCAGTAATACTATATTAAATTAAAAATGTGGGAGTAGGATAAGGAGGCACAGATCAAACTGAGTGATAGCGAGCCATCCTTCGTTGCACAAAGAATGAACAACACTTGGAGTAGTCTTCTGGGCAGAACTGTAGAGGCGGAAATACTAAAATTGTTTCAGAAACATTAAATGCAGCAATGGATCTTTCTGGATGGAAGAATTGGATGGGGCATGTCTTATAATGTTGTAAGGGAGCTTAAGCTCAGAGGAAAACAATCAAAGCATCTGAGCAGGTGATGGCAGAGTTGGTGAGTTCAAAGGTCAGAGTGGCAGAAGCTAACAGTGCTTATATGTAGGGTTAGGCCATTATTTGCATGGATAATGCAAAGTGTATCTATCAGTTGACAAAATGAGAAAAGGGTATTCTTAGACCATAATTAGACATTTTCTGCAACGACAGGTATTCCTCTGTCGAATGTTAGAATAAAAGAGTTTATTAGTTTTAAGATAAACACATCAACCCATGTTAAACAGCAGACAAAAGAATTTAATGCGAATATTTGAAGTGTTTGTACATTAACATGGCAAAGTGCAATTTCACATCAAGGCTATTGATGAGACCCTCTTATAGCTCCTAAGCTTACTTTTTTGGTTCCATTATGTTTCTTTTGCAAATATGACTGAAACACATTGAAACTGTTACTTTGTACTAAAAAGATTAAAGACCCATTGAAGGGCTTTTTCTTTTAGAATAAATAACTTATTCCTAACAGTCAGCTTAGAGTGCATTCAACCTCCACTACCATTTTGTACATAATACTTTTAACACAGTACCTGTCGTCAGAAATAAAACATGACACCTCATTGGGTGATGGTTCCTTTGAAGTATTATCTGGGGAAGAAAAAGAGAGGGAGCAGAAAATTCTATTTTATTCAATTTTGTAAAGCAGGTATCAATATTACATTTCAAACTAAAAACTTCTTATTTTGTAACAGGCAGCTTTTGCATGTACTAGGAACTAAATGTATGGAGATGTTAATTAATGTTCTTTAAGAGGCGGACATTAAAAAAGTACAACTAGTGTTAGATGCTGAGGTGATTTAATCATACAGAAAATAATTGTCCAAAAGATTAAATCTGGTCACTTACTGTTAAATTCTTGGGTGGCTGGTTAACTGCTGCACGTTTGGGCTGGATTTTCTCTTCAGAAAAGTGCTTATTTTGTGACAGTTTTGAGGTGGTATAAAGAGTAAAATGGGTGCTCTAGCTTATTGTCCCAATCCTGCCCCAGAAAATGATCACCAAATTTATCCTCTTCAAATTACGCCCATCGCCATTCGTGTCCACCACGAAATGCATGTAAATGGAGGACGTGGGCATGACAAACTCCTCCTACAAATTCCCCCACTATTTCCCCCGGTTAGTGCCGCTGACCCGTCCACAGGAAGCACCATTGCAGTATGAGCAGCGGTAACCCTCCAGCAGATACAGTGGAGAGCAGACCATCCTATTTCAAATTTCTGCAGGTTGTCTGGACTTTCCCTAGACTTTCTTACCCCACAAGAGTCCATCCCTTCCCATTCTCACTTCAATGAGTAGAACATCGAAGGATGCACCAGAAAACCTGGGTCTCTGAGCTTCCTTCAGTCATATTTGGAGTCTTTCACTTCCTATAGGTGTTGCTCCAGAACTGACTAAGAAGGTGAGTCCCTTTGGCCAGCGGTAGCATTTAAATCAAGCACAACTTGGTTTCTTCCCTCCCAGTGGCAGTAAGACTAGGACGAGGTGTTTTATGTCTGTAAATCCATCCTGCATATAGAATGAAAGAACTGCCAGAAAAAGCAGCGCTGGAGTCACTTGGGTGAGTAGAAGTCCTGCCTACTTCTAACCTGCCAACTAGAGGAAAATCCAGTCCATCACTCTGTCTTGGAATCCAACAACCTTCAGAATCCCTTACTTGTAATACACAAGGTAATGACTCAGTTGAAGCACATTAATAATCTGGAGGTGAAATTCTTCCTGTTACAGCCTTGATCCAGACATGGATATTAGAACTGAATGCTGTAGGAGCTGTGAGAGTTACTGCTCTTAACACCAAGGTAACATCCAACTAGGTATGGCACTAAAAAGCCCTTGGTCAATAGGGTCAATGGAAAAACCTTCCAATGGCAAGAGTCATAGCTGGCATAAAGGGAGATGGGCATGGTTATTAGCCAAATATCATGGTCACTAGACTTGCTGCTGCATCCTCAGCCCAACTATCTTCAGCCAATTCATCAATGACCTTCTTTCTACTAGGAGTGGGGCATTTGCTGTCCTTTCTGCAGTGTTCAGCTTGTTATGACCAGGTGTGAAAGGTGTCTAGGAGTCTTTTACTGTCTTCGTCTGGTCTTATTATAACAGGATTTAATTTTTAAACACACTGTGTTTTGAGCTCCCCCTTGGTGAATCCTTGTTCACCACTTCCCACTTATAAGGCAAAGAAATTAGCATAAACAGGCTTTCTTAGGTTTAAAGAAGAAAAGTGAAATTTATTACTTAAACTCTAATTTGGTTAACGCCTATGGATGTACGACACACCCACGCTAGCATGCACATGCAATACACACATGCAAATAGGGACAGAGAAAAGCAGAAAAAAAATAAAGTAGAGCGGTTTGAGGCAGTCTCTGAAGGGGGTTTCTTTTATTTATTCATTCATGGGATGTGGGAGTCGCTGGCTAGGCCAGCATTTATTGCCCATCCCAAACAGGTGGATGAGGGTAAAGCAGTGGATGTGGTGTATATGGATTTCAGTGAGGCGTTTGATAAGGTTCCCCACGGTAGGCTATTGCAGAAAATACGGAAGTATGGGGTTGAAGGTGATTTAGAGCTTTGGATCAGAAATTGGCTAGCTGAAAGAAGACAGAGGGTGGTGGTTGATGGCAAATGTTCATCCTGGACTAGTTACTAGTGGTGTACCGCAAGGATCTGTTTTGGGGCCACTGCTGTTTGTCATTTTTATAAATGACCTGGATGAGGGTGTAGAAGGGTGGGTTTGTAAATTTGCGGATGACACGAAGGTCGGTGGAGTTGTGGATAGTGCCGAAGGATGTTGTAGGTTACAGAGGGACATAGATAGGCTGCAGAGCTGGGCTGAGAGATGGCAAATGGAGTTTAATGCGGAAAAGTGTGAGGTGATTCACTTTGGAAGGAGTAACAGGAATGCAGAGTACTGGGCTAATGGGAAGATTCTTGGTAGTGTAGATGAACAGAGAGATCTTGGTGTCCAGGTACATAAATCCCTGAAGGTTGCTACCCAGGTTAATAGGGCTGTTAAGAAGGCATATGGTGTGTTAGCTTTTATTAGTAGGGGGATCGAGTTTCGGAGCCACGAGCTCATGCTGCAGCTGTACAAAACTCTGGTGAGACCGCGCCTGGAGTATTGCGTGCAGTTCTGGTCACCGCATTATAGGAAGGATGTGGAAGCTTTGGAAAGGGTGCAGAGGAGATTTACTAGGATGTTGCCTGGTATGGAGGGAAGGTCTTACGAGGAAAGGCTGAGGGACTTGAGGTTGTTTTCGTTGGAGAGAAGGAGGAGGAGAGGTGACTTAATAGAGACATATAAGATAATCAGAGGGTTAGATAGGGTGGATAGTGAGAGTCTTTTTCCTCGGATGGTGATGGCAAACACGAGGGGACATAGCTTTAAGTTAAGGGGTGATAGATATAGGACAGATGTTAGAGGTAATTTCTTTACTCAGAGAGTAGTAGGGGCGTGGAACGCCCTGCCTGCAACAGTAGTAGACTCGCCAACTTTAAGGGCATTTAAGTGGTCATTGGATAGACATATGGATGAAAATGGAATAGTGTAGGTCAGATGGTTTCACAGGTCGGCGCAACATCGAGGGCCGAAGGGCCTGTACTGCGCTGTAATGTTCTAATCTAATTCTAATCTAATCTAAATGCCCTTGAGAAGGTGGCGGTGAGTTGCCTTCTTGAACCGCTGCAGTCCATGTGGAGTAGGTACACCCACAGTTCTTGTTACTGTTTCTGTGTTTCCAGCTCGCCGTAGAGTCTTTGATTGCAGACAACTCTTACTTTTCATTGGGGCCCTGCATTCTTCATAAACCTTGTTCACATAGGAGACTTTTCTCTCTTTGAGTTCACGTGTCTTCAATGGGTCTTCCATTCCATGAGAAAGAGATGGGAGCAGACAGGAGAGAGGTGTTCTCAGTCCAGGAGAAAAGAGCTTTCTGAGTTTCTTTCTCTCAGCAAGTTCAAATTCAAACATCCAGTTAGTCATGTGATTAAACTGGCCTGACCAGGTCTTCTGTGTATTGGAGAAGCAGGGACTGGGTCTCTTGTTCCAACACTGTCTGCCAGCATGCAAATGTCTTTCCAGTCAGGGGCTTGGCAATTCCTTATAAGCCCTCTTTTCTTCCCAGCCACAATTTTAAGTTTTAATGTTCATGTAGGGAAATAATGTGTGCCTCAATCTTGGCAGGTGGAGGCCATTTACAACTCCTCTCGAAATAAAGCAGCCCATGCTATCCTACAATAAGACCTGAACAACATCTAAGCTTGGGCTGTCAAATGGCAGGTAACATCTGCACCATATAAGTGCTAGGCAATAACCATCTCCTACAAGAAATGCCCTAACCACCTCCCCCTCAAAAGTGGCCTATGTGGATGTTCATGCCTTTCTTGTAGCTCTTCTGCTGGTGTTATGGCTCCGTCACCTTTGAATACTTGTTTGGGCAGAAAACTGACTAAACACCATTGACAGAAATTTTCTTGAAGCTTTTCTAGCTTTGATAGAGGTTCAACTGAAACCCAGTTTATGTGCGCAAATAGATTTGCGCCAAAGTAATGGCGGCGGAAATTCTCACACTAATGAACATCAGCACTGCTTTGCATATTAAAATATGAGACAAGAGTTCCATATTATTGATAAGCCATAAGACATTGGACACTGGTCACCATCTTAAGAAGAAATATTAAATTAATACAGAAATGCAAACCTCCCCAACCAGTTTTGCCTTCCTCTTGTCCCTTCTCCTCCACTCACTTTAGTTGAAATAAATCAATGGGAGTGAGTGAAGCCCAATTTTTACATCCAGCCTGGATATGGAGTTCACTTCAAGCCTTTTAGTTGGAAGATCCAATGCACTAACATTGTAAATACCAATGTTGTACAGCTTATTTGGGTTACCTTTATGGTCTAAGCCATCTATGCCATCTTTAAGATTAATAGACTTCTGGGTGACTTCCATGCTACCAGATAAGCTTTGGAGCACTGCAGTGGCTATAGGCATCATCATGGCAGTAGTGGCAGTGTTACTAAGCCACATTGACAGAAAAGCTGTGGTTATCATCATTCCCAGGATAAGCCTACAAAACACAACACAAGAATAGCAGTAAATCTTAGCTACAACACAGGTTTCTTAGTTTCTGAATTAGAGTAAAGAAAGAACAGTAAAGCACTGTAATGAAAATGGAAAAAAATTCTGCAAATATGCATTACTGCAATACAGCATCTAAGGGAGAAAGAGACTTTTGGGGGTAGATTTTCAATTTTCCACCCAGGCATAAAACCAGCACTGTAAATTGGCCCTCCGTTATTGAAACTGTCCAATATTGGGTGGTTTCTGTAACGGGTAGCAGATCCATAACAACAGTTCTACGCCTGGTAGCACGTTGTAAATCTAACCTATTAGGCGTGGCTCCACTGTAATTATATAACAGAGATATCACCATGATTCTTAATGGAAAAATATATAGTTTTTTGGTTATTCTAATCAGTCAATGTTAATTGGGTTCCTGAGTGTAGCCAGCTAGCCAGCTGACTTTGCAATGTCCTTGATTTCTCAATTTCACCTACAGGTTGGAGTATGGGAGATAGAAATGTCACACTGGTGCAATAGGGGCCTTTAAGACTCACTATTCGAGCAGCATAGAGGGAGTTACTCTTTAGTTGTTGTGCAATACAGATGCTGGAGGTCTGAAATGGGAATATGTTCAAATGTGCCAAATTTCAGCATTTTTTAAAAGAAGTTCCAGAGTCTGTTACAAGACTCTTGTGTCCACGAAGAACAATTACTACAATACTCCCAATAGACCAGGAGAGAAAATAGTGGCTGGTTCTTTGGTCTTTGTAGAACACCACTCACAAGGAGTGCTGATAGAAATTCACAGGCCTGTAGTCTTCGATTTTCCACCCATTCATTTCAATAGATAGAAAATCAAAGGAGCTCATCATTTCTTAACCAGTACTCCCTGCAAGTACCATAGTCTAAGGATACGGGATAAACCTTTCAGGACTGAGATGAGGAGAAATCTCTTCACCCAGACAGTGGTGAACCTATGGAATTTGCTACCACAGAAAGCAGTTGAGGCCAAAACATTGTATGTCTTCAAGAAGGAGTTAGATATAGCTCTTGGGGCGAAAGGGATCAAAGGGTATGGGGCGAAAGCGGGAACAGGTTACTGAGTTGGATGATCAGCCATGATCGTAATGAATGGCAGAGCAGGCTCGAAGGGCCAAATGGCCTACTGCTGCTCCTATTTTCTATGTTTCTATGTTTACCACTCAGTACTAATCAGAAAATCAACTCAATAGAATCAGCCCATTATTACTATGTAGGTAGGTTATCAGATATAAGTAAAAAGAAAAGTTGTGTTGTCATACGATAAAACATTACGACCAGTATCTTCAGTGTATCAGCGCAAAAAAACCACATAAGGTTACTAAAAGAATAAAAGAACCGCAATGTTAAAAGTCTCATTGTTTTTTGGATTGGGATGAGAGGTGATATTTGATGCTCCAGCAAAGGATAACTGAATATTTTACAATTTACTTATGAAAAAATTAAGTCTGGTTTCCCTCTCCCTTTCCCATTCTTAATAAATTTTATGATCTATCTAATGCACACTCTTCAAATGTTTGACTCCGGTCTGTAGTAAGGCTTAAATTATATATTTCTTTCACTTAAAGGTTAGACTGTCTTTTGATCAAAAATTCAAATGGGGATGTTTCCTCAATTTAGTTCGCAATATTGTTATTTAGACATGAAAAACTATTTTACGTGTATTTTTGCAGATTTGAGGCAAATTCGCAAAATACCCATATCTTCTAGGATACTCAATACTTTATCTTACAACATCTGAGCCGAGATATATGAATTATATTTTTTAATGTTGACATTAACTCATTTAAAATGAATGGATTAAATTCGGTCAGTAATGGCCGGTAGAAAATCTAAATTATATAGTGTAAAATATTATTAAGTCTGTCTGAGAATCTGTAAATCAAAGGCAGAAATTTTCACCTTCACAACTTGGGCAGCATGCAGAGCAGACAGACCACCTATTATAGAACAGGCACAATTTGAAGTTTCACTGACTTAAATGGAAATGGAAATTGATTGTCTTCCACAACAGGTGGATGACCCAAGCAATATTTCAAATATTTAACCCAAGAAATGTTTCACTTAACCACTTCAAACCATTAACATTTAACAAAAATACATGTGAATATAGGGTTACCGTTCCAGATTGCTGACTGTCAGCAATTTATTTTTGCTTTTGTTTCAGATTTTCAACATTTATATTACTTTTTGTTCACATGACACTGCTCTGTTGACTAGGGGAACTGTTAATCCATTCAAATTAAATGGGTTAATACTGGCATGATAATGCACATTGGGAAGAATATGCTCAATTTATCCTTCATAAGAGTGTTAAATATAAAATGTTTATTGAGTAGGTGAAGTGGGAGATGGTGGTGTAGTGGTAATGTCACTGAGCTAGCATTCAGAGACCCAGACCAATTCCCTGGGGACAAGGGTTCAAACCCACCATGGCAGCTGGTGGAATTTAAATTTAATTAATAATTTCAATTAATTAATTAAAAAATCTGGAATTGAAAGCTAGTCTTAGTAATAGTACCATGAAGCTATTGTTGATTGTCATAAAAACCCATCTGGTTCACTAATGTCTTTTAGAGAAGGAAATCTTCCATCCTTACCTGGTCTGGCCTACATGTGACTCCAGACCAAAGCAATGTGGTTGACTCTTAACTACCCTCTGAAATGGCCCAGCAAGCCATACAGTTGTCAAGGCATTTCGGGGTGGGCAACAAATGTTGGCCTTCCCAGTGATGCCCACACCTCACGAAAGAATAAAAAACAACTCTAAAATTTTAGCCCCAACTTCTCTCCACAGATGGTGTCAAACTTGCTGAGTGTTTCCAGAATTTTCTGTCAAAATCTAACATGGACATTGAGGCTCGAATGCTTCTTTACATATCATGCACTTTTGGTATTTTCCAACTTTTTATGCTGAATTTGCCATTTGGTTATAAATAAAAATATCATTAGCAATTCCACTACCAAACGCATCTTCCCCTCCCTTCCCCTGTCAGCATTCCGAAGGGATCGTTCCCTCAGTGACACCCTGGTCCACTCCTCCATTACCCCCACCACCTCGTCCCTGTCCCATGGCACCTTCCCCTGAAATCGCAGGAGGTGTAATACCTGCCCATTTACCTCCTCTCTCCTCACTATCCCAGGCCCCAAACACTCCTTTCAGGTGAAGCAGAGATTTACTTGTACTTCTTTCAATGTAGTATACTGTATTTGCTGCTCGCAATGTGGTCTCCTCTACATTGGGGAAACAAAACGCAGACTGGGTGACCACTTTGTGGAAAATCTCCACTCAGTCCACAAGCAGGACCCTGAGCTTCCGGTTGCTTGCTATTTCAACACTCCCCCCTGCTCTCATGCCCACATCTCTGTCCTGGGATTGCTGCAGTGTTCCAGTGAACATCAACGCAAGCTCGAGGAACAACATCTCATTTACTCAGGCACACTACAGCCTGCCGGACTGAACATTGAGTTCAATCATTTCAGAGCATGACGGGCCCTCCATTTTCCTTTTATTTTTAGTTATTTTTTCTTTTTTTCTTTTTTACATTTTTTACAACTTTCTTTTTCATGTTTATTTCATTTCATCTTAGTTTCTTCAGCTTGCTTACCCACTGTTTTTTTTCATGTTTGTACTTGCTGCTGTTCAACCTTCAGTCCGTTAACGCCCTATCTGTACCAATGCTTTGTCTTTCAACACACCATTAACATATTGATTGCCTTTGCTCCATGACCTTTTGGTCAGCTATGTGGCCTTGTCCAATCTACACCTTCTCCTTTGTTATCTCTTGCCCCACCCCCGCCTCACTTGCTTATAACCTTTGACATTTCTAATATTTGCTAGTTCCCAAGAAGGGTCACTGACCCGAAACGTTAACTCTACTTCTCTTTCCACAGATGCTGCCAGACCTGCTGAGTGGTTCCAGCATTTCTTGTTTTTATTTCAGATTTCCAGCATCCGCAGTATTTTGCTTTTATCATTAGCTTTTGTTTGTGAACTGCTGTTCTATTATGTTGCAAATAGTTTTGCCGAGATAAGCTGGGAATTTCCTTCAGATTTCTCCTGCGCCGTTGCCGTAAAAGACTGGCGGAAATTCCGGTTTGCATGCTTTATCAAAGGGTTTCCGCCAATTTTCTGCCGAAGTTTTTTTTGGTGGTTGGTCAGTCGAAGTCGGAAGGAAATTTGCGTCGATAGTGTGAGACTAAGTTTGATTGAGCAGATGTTAGCAAGTGGATAGATAATTGGTAAGCCCCGAGGTATTCACTTCTACACGGACAAATAGGAAATGTATGGCTTTGGGTTTGTGTTTGACCAGAATTATTGTTGGACCACTGACGGACAAATGGTGGTTCTAGAAAAAGTCTGCAATTGTAACATGTCCTAGTCTGTCATTGGCTATAAAGGATTGATTCTCAACTGGGGTTAATAAGAGCATGCCTTCTCTCCTGAGTTTAATCAATAAATGAAAACTCATTTTTATTACTTACATGGATGGAGACAATCCCACAAACAAGAGGACAGACAATGCTATTCGGCGGTGCAGGTTCCACTGCTCAATCGCCAAAGCCATGATCAGGCCACTCAGGAAGAGAGCATTGGTCTCAGCAAAGTACTGAGGACAGACCTTGCTGGCTGGTAAGATACCGAGCAGAGGGAAAAGACAGATGGGAATCAATGATGTCACAGCGATTGGCAAAGCTTCCGTGCACCAGTACACAGCCATGAGAAGAATCACGTAGAGACATTTTCCCTCCTAGGAAAGAAAGATTTATTTTTAAATGCAAAGATTATTTTTTATATAAGGAAAACTGTTTGTGTTTCTTAGAATCATAGAATGATATATCATAGAAAGAGGCCATTCGGCCCCTTGTGTCTGTGCTGGCTCTTTGGTAGAACTCGCCAATTAATCCCACTCCCCTGCTCTTTCCCCATAGCCCTGTAAATGTTTTCCCTTCAGTATTTGTCCACTTTTTTGAGTGTTACTATTAAATCTGCTTCCATTCCCCTTTCAGGATACCCCTATCAGCGTTAAGTATTGTGATTTTGCAGCCAGTATCAGCTCCTTCTTCCCAGATCGAACTTTTGTTGCTTCCTTCAAACACAATACATTGTTCTGCTCCATTGGAAATTCTTAGCGAGGTAAACTCTGATGGAAGCCAGAGGCCGCTATTACTTTGCATGGTCCCTTTACAACAGTTCGTTTTGGGACCTCTACATTTTACTAGGCACTAATGTTAGTTCTGCCTAGGTGTCAAATCCACACAGGTATGATCGTGAAATGGCATGTTTTGCGCCAGGTAATATAAAAATAGCTGGCAAATAGGTGACACACGAGTAAAGGACATTGAACGATTACAAAGAGACTAAAACACCAATGTTATTTCAGTAGAGAACGCAGAATCAAGCCTTACATATTTCATTAAGATCAATCTGGAATATATTACAGACAATCGTGTTAGTCCCTTCCATAACTCATTCGGTATTCTACACATTGAAGAAATAGTTAGCAAGTTGTTTAATGTTTTTGTTCATTTATTGACCATTTAATCTACTGAGATATAACATGCACAGCAGTATGAAGTGGAATTAATGCAGTTTAAAATTGACCTGGGATATATTTTTGTTGCGAAACAGATCTTCCAAAGTTCTTACGCAAATTTATTGAGTAGTTGAAATGTGATATAGAGAGACGGGGACTTCAGGTTACCACTATTTGCTACTTTAGAATTCCTGCATTTGGAAAGCCGAGGGCTGTGCATTCAGGAAGGAGCCAGGGAGCTTAGCGTCTTTTTAGACAGACTGATCTGAACTTTATGCTTCTCTGAAGTGTTGCCCTGTTGTGCAATGAGAGGGACACGTCCTCGTTGTGTTGGGATGACACTGTTGCGGGCAAACAATGTGAAGAGTTTGGTCTAAATGGCGCACCTTTTTCAGAAAGAACAGGTTTACTATGTCAGCCGACAGAGGCCACAACTCTCCCTCTGAAGATCACTACAATTTAATATAAAGGCGGATAAACATTTCAGTAAACTCGACTGCCAGTTTCCAGCAAGAATACATAAATAAATTAAACATTCATTCATGGAATAATAGTTGGCAGACAATTAAGTGGTTCCAGCATTTCTTGTTTTAATTAAGGCACTTTAATGTTTTCAGAAAAATCCCATTGGGTTCAGTGGGAGGCTTAAGGTAGTACTTCATATGCACTCCCCACCCCTCTCCACAAAAATGGCTATGTGCTCTTTTGCAACAAAACCCAATCTAATTTACCTATAGCATGTCTCACAGAGGAGTCTTTACCTTAGGAGGCGCGGTGAACAGAATCGGTGAAAGTAGCACAGGTCCCAAACAGACCACGATGCTCTTGCGAAGGCTCCAAGCCTTCTTGGCGATCACCGCGATTTTGACCATGTCGCCAGTCGCTGGGCTTGGCGCACTCTCTCAGCGTTCTCTGGCACTTAAGCAGCAAATACTCAATGCGTGCAGCGCAGACAGACTTTAACCATAGCGCCTGACCTCCCAGTCCAAAGGCTTTAGTGCTGATCACCTATCTGTGAATGAATAGTGGCCCTCCGGGTTTTAATTAGTCGCAGTCCACATGGACTGCAGCGGTTCAAGAAGGCAGCTCACCACCACCTTCTCAAGGGCAATTAGGGATGGGCAATAAATGCTGACCTTGACAGCAACGCTCACATCTCATGAAAGGATAAAAAAAAAGTGAAATATGGGTTCTGCTGCAATGAATTCTCAGCGGAAAAATGTCCATTGAAGACTTTATTCCCTCAGCGAGGAGCACCATGCCTTGAGTGGAACAACTTCTCTACAGAACCGATTGCTGTACTCAAGAATGTTCAAACCTAAAGAGGATGTAAAGTGAGTTGGATATCCTTGTGTGAGGTGGCACAATAGCAGCAGATGAAATTTAATGCCGACCAGTGTCAAGTACTACTCAGATAAGTAGGGGTCGGCAACGTGTCGAGATGCATGGTTTTCATCCAGCCTGCCAATCCTCTGTGACTGACAGCAGGCTGCCCATGGCTTGGCTTTGATTGACAGCTTTCCTATTGACTTCTTTGGCCATTTCTCAGGAACGAGGATGACTTGGGTCCTTAGGTGACTGAATAGTCCAATTCTGGATCCGCACACTCTGCCACAGGTGAGGAAGATGGTGTTTGATGAGGCGAGTGGATGGGATGCTCTAATTTCCGAGCCCTCCTTCCACTGTTTGTGTTTGGTTGCTGCCTGGGCATGTCAACATTGATCGAACTGGCTGGCACCCTCGCGGATACTTCTCCATTTTGGGTGGTCTCAGGCAAGAGATACCCACGAATCAGTGGAGATGTCACATTTTTTCAGGGATGCTTTAAGGACATCCTTGTAGGATTTCCTCTTCCCTCCTGGAGGCCTCTTGCTGTGACGGAGCTCGGAGTAGAAAGCTTGTTTTGGGAGTCTTGTGTCAGATGTGCAGATGATGTGGCCCACCCAACGTAACTGATTAGTCATGACCAGTGTCTCAATACTGGGGATGTTGGCCTGAGAGAGGACACTGATATTGGAGTGCCTGTCCTGCCACTGAATTTACAGGATCTTGCGGAGGCACTGCTGGTGATATCTCTCCAGGGCTTTGAGATGTCTGCTGTACAGTGTCCATGTTTCTGACTCATACGGGAGGGCAGGTAACACTGTGGCCCGGAGGGAGTAGGCAGGACCTGTGTCTGATAGATGGCAGCTGCCTGTCTGTGATTGGTCATTGTCTGTGACTGACAGTGGGCTGCCTGGGTGGGAATGGCTGCTGTGAGGGAGAGGGAGAGAGAGGCCAAGGGGAGAGCGGGAAGTGGGCCAGCACACAGCCAGAGGGAGCATGCTGAGAGTCAGGCACCCCTTTAAACAAGCACCAGCTGGGGGAGCAGAAGGGGAGCGGTGGGGTGGAGGGCGGGGAGGGGGGTGGGGGTGGGGGGTGAAGAGAGAGAGAGGAAAGAGAGAGAGATAGGGAAGAGAGAGGGGGAGAGACAGGGACACGGGGAGAGAGAGAGTGGGGAGAGATGTACATGGGGGGGAGAGAGTGGGGTCACAAAGGGACAGAAAGTCAATAGAGATAAAGGGGAGAGAGATAGGCACAGCGAGGGGAGAGGGATAGATACAGAGAGGGGAGAGAGAGAGAGGGAATAAAAAGAGATCAAGATCATTCCTGACAGATAGACATCCATCCGAATTCTCTGCATCACTATATCAAGTGTGCAGGCAAATATTGACTACTTGTGCAAGCAAAAACAATACCAGGTATCTCACTAAATAGGGAGAAATGTGTTTTAAATTGAATAGTGTTTTGATGGCATTAGATTGGCTATACACTTTATATACGGATTAATTGCCCCCATGTCTGTAGCTGAGTCAATAATTTTGTCAAATGTCCGTGGTGCAACATGTTGCTGCCTATCCCTGAATATAAGATGGAAAAGATGACGGCATGCCTATTCCACGAATAGTGTCATAACAGCTAAACTGAAAAGGGGAATGGCAGACTTGGTACTTAACCTGTTCAATCAATATGGATCAGCAATTGGAAGAGCAAGTAGAAAGTTGAGGAGGTTATGCTTAACCTCAGGTCAAATTTTCAGCACTGTATCCAGTTCTGGTGAGTAAGGTGAAAGGGAGAAATGTCAACCCTGGATGTTGTGCAGAGAATTGCTCCAGCCATAGAAATCTCTCCCCATTAGAGAGAGAGAGAGTTGGTGACGTGTAGCTTGAGGGTTACAACTCCTCAAGCATGCGGCAAGCTGAGGAGGCAGGCCTCCATGAGCTACCACAGCCAGTATGGGAATTGAACCCGCTGTTACGACTAGGTGAGAAAGAGGTCTCGGGTTCCCCCTCAGCCTTCACCTGGTCTTACTGTAACAGGGTTCAATTTTAAACACACCATGTTTTTAGCTCCCCCTTGATAAATCCTTGTTCACCACTTTCCATTTATAAGGCAAAGAAACCAGCACAAACTGGCTTTCTTAGGTTTAAAGAAGAAAAGTTGAAATTTCTTAAACTTCAACACTAATTCGGTTAATGCCTACGGATACATACCCCGCCCCACGCTAGCATGCATGCGCGATACAGACATGCAAATAGAGACAGAAAAGAGCAGAAGAAAAATAAAGTGGAAAGGTTTGAGGCAATATCTGAAGAGTTGCTGTTACGGTTCTTTGAGCTGACTGTAGAGTCCTTGACTGTAGGTAGATCTTGCTTTTCATTGGGGCCCAGTATTTTTCTTAAATCTTGTTTGCTGTAGGAGACTTTTCCCTCTTGGGGTTCATGTGTCTTCAGTGGATTCAGAGGCTTGTGAGAAAGAGATGGGAGCAGACAGGAGAGAGATCTTCTCAGTTCAGGAGCAAATAGTTTTTCTTCCCAAACTGTTTGTACAAATTCAAAAAACTCCGGTTACCCAGCAGGTTAGTCATGTGATGAGCTGGTTTGACCATATCCGTTTGTGTATTCGGCCATCTTAGCAGTCAACCTGGAATGCGAGCTCCCCCATCTTCAAAGTCTGGTGATCTAAAGTCCACTGTGGGTTGAATGTCAGGGAATGGCTGCTTTGTTATTCCAAACCCTGTCTGTTAATATGCAAATGTACTTTCCAGCCATGGCCGATCTGTTTAACAAGTCTTCTTCACTCCAGAAACAGTTTTAAAATCAATGTGCCCTGTTCTTGGCAGGTGGGGACCTAGCATGACACCGCGCTGTTGGCGTATTTCTACATTTCACACTAGCTGTCTAGCCAACTGAGCTAACCGACCCCCCTGTCCAGAGAATAGTCATAAGATTAATCCCTAGTGACAGAGGATTGAGTTATGAGGAATAATTCAAGAGCAGGGGCTTTTCAACCTTGAAAATTGGTAACCTCATCTAAGGGACCTCATAAAATTAGGTGTGGTGTCATGGCATTGCAGACGGTAAGTCAAAGAATATAGTCTCTCTCTTACAAATCTCTATTGTCTTGGTTTTGCTGTTCCTTTCTGTCTCACCCCTTGTGCTTCTATCTTTCTCACCTTCATTTTATTTCTCTCTGTTTTCTCCTGTTTCTCACTGTCTTTTTCTTTTCTTCTTGCCTTTCTGATGGAAGGTGGTGAGTGACTTGGGGTGGTGTGACAGGGAACAGAGCCACAAATGGCTGAAGGCTGAATATGGGATGGGGCGTTGCAGGAACTATGTGACTTTCAATGGCTTCCTTATCATCCTCTCCCCCAGCACCTTTATGTCTTCCACTCCTTTATTCCGTCACTAACACCACCTCCATTCTTACCCATATCACTCATAGCCCACCATCTATTTCTCCCTACTTATATTTGCTGCTTCCAAAGGCAGGTGATGAGAGTACAGATGCCCCCTCCACATGAATGTGTTTCTTTCCTACCCTGCCTTCCTATCCATTTCACTGATTGTTTTGATAACACAATTTGTGTGTTTTTTTTTAAAAGAAATCAAATTAGAATGAGGAAAGACACTCTGCCTCTCTTGTCGCTCATAGGTATTAGAAGCTAACTTTTCTAATTGCCAAGACAAAGACAGGTGGGATAATTAGTTGTCATCAACATTCACTGGTGTACTTTCTGAAAATGTAAGAAGATACATAAACCCTTTACGTCTCTCTTGCAATTTCTCTCCTTTTTTTTTTACCATAGCCTCTATCTCTTCAACTTTAAGCACTTTTAAAGTTTACATAACACAAGACAAAAGCTACATCAGGTGTTTATACAGAACACTGTATTTTTTCATTTTCCATCACACAAAAACACAGATAGCCACTTTCCTTAAAACACACTCAATATAAAATTTTACCTGAATAAAGCTTCCGAAATTTGCTTTTAAGCTTTTCTTGAATTAATTTTGAAAAGCAACTGATCAGAAACTTATATAAGTTAAAGTAAAATACTTTGTCAGTACTGAATGGTACTGATGCATCTGGAAAATTAGGTGCATTGTAACACATTCCAACTACACAATCCAATTTCAGCTTACTTCAGTTTTAACTCTGGGAAAACATTTGAACTCCAAATCCAAGCTTCTGGGACAGTCTGAGACCCACGGGGGAAAAATAACACAATAAATTCAGCAAAATTAATTGTAAATAGTCATTGGTAGTACAGAACTTGAGTATTGCTGAAAAGAGAGACATTTTGTTGAAGCTTTTTGCCTTGCACTCATCAGGACTATTTGGAAGAATACTGATGTAAGGTAACCAACAAATTTATACTGTATGAGAAGGGAGTGTTGATTGGTTGGCAAGTGGACTCTGATTGGTAGAGGTGTTGCCATGGCCAATGCACCAGTTTATGGTGACTGACAATTAACTGCCAAGCTTTGTTTGGAATTTAAACCAGGCAGCCTGACTCTGATTGGTCAGTATTCATTGAACTTACGCACTCGGCAACTCACGCAGTTGAGTTCAGTTTTAATGACACCTTGTATGCCCAAATAGATGGTGTTGCCATGGTATCCCCTCTAGGCCCAGCTCTTGCAGAAATCTTTGTTGGGCTCAATGAGAAACATGTCTTCAAGGGAATGACTTCTAACCTCCTATCTCTTGCATATTTCCGATACGTAGATGATAAATTTGCTATGTTTGAATCTGCAGCTGCATGTAATAATTTCCTTACATGTCTTAAAGTGCTCCATCCTGCGATCAAATTCACCTTTGAAATGGAACAGTCAAATGAGCTCCCTTTCCTTGACGTACTAGTTGAGATATCTGCTAAAGAGTTCTCTACCATGATCTACCGCAAGCCTACTGT
This sequence comes from Heterodontus francisci, assembly GCF_036365525.1. NCBI lineage: Eukaryota > Metazoa > Chordata > Chondrichthyes > Heterodontiformes > Heterodontidae > Heterodontus > Heterodontus francisci. The sequence goes on along the minus strand of NC_090386.1, from coordinate 86,308,544 downwards.
CTCTGGTCAATACACTCGTTGGGATTCTTTCAGTTCCACATATAAGTGCTATAAGATTGGCCTTCTCGGCAACCTCATAAATTGGGCCCGAGCCATTTTCTCACCAAGCAAGCTTGACGTTGAAATGGGGGGAATCAAAGGCATCCTGCGTGACAATGGCTACCCTGATCAGATCATTTCTCGCTCCATATCGCGTAAACTTATGACCGGGCCTAAGACCATCATTTTCGGCTCCGAAAAGTGCCCTGGAAGGATAATGTATCCCAAAGATTTGAACAACAGGTGAAGCTAGCTGTTTCACGCTGCTACTATGCAGTAGCAACATGTGTGGTGTTCGCCACTAACAGGATGCTGCCGTCAAGCCAAAAAGACATTCTGCGTATCACACAAATGAGTAATGTGATTTATGAATTTCAATGCCAGTGTGATGCTAGGTATAAAGTCCCAACGACCGGCGGATTGTATCAAACAACATGTCCCTTCAACTGTTTGCAATGGGCAAGGTACAGGCCGTACCTAGCCAGCCCATGCTTGCAAAACTCAAATCACAGTGTCCAACATTAGATGTGATTCCACGATTGGACAACATTTGCTAAATAATCCTCAGTGTGCTAAGAATTACGCTGAATTACGATTGTCAGTCGGGCTCACAGTGTGGCACATTTGCGCATACTGGAAGCTACATATATTAATACACAGGTCCCTGTACTTTGCAGACAGAAAGAAAATGTTGTACGACCAGGTGAAAAGGGGTCCAGGGTTCCCTCTCAGCCTTTGCCTGGTTCAACTGTAACAGGGTTTAATTTTAGAAACGCCGTGTTTTTAGCTCCCCCTTAGTGAATCCTGGTTCACTGCTACAATTGTATGTCTCATTCTTGGCAGGTGGGGGTCTGCATGACACCTCCACACCCAACAGAATGAAATGCGATTTTTTTTAAAAAGAGCATTTCATTAAAAGGGACTAGAGAGAAGATAAGGACAGGAACACACACATGCATCTTTCTCATTCATTCAGAACCCTAACAATTGTTGCAGCCTGTCATTTCTTGCGGTTTTTGGAGCAGTTTTTTCAGTTTGCACATTTCCATGATTGCCTAAGGGGGCTTTGTTCTTTGTTGAGGTCTGTGGGGAGAGGGGGAGGGGAGGTTAGGTTTAGTTAGCTCTAAGTTGGAGTTCTGTTCAGGGGCGGCGGCAGTGGGTGGTTCCACTCTCAACCCTCTTTCAGCGCCTTGATGTGTCATGCAAGGGCTTTTCACCTCTGGGGATGTCTGGTTCCCCTATTTCCTGACTGTGGGGGCGGATTCTTTGCTAATCATCCCTTTATCCTCTGGGACACTCCTGCTTGCAGGTATTTGTCCAGATTCTGCTGCACCCCCTGCAGCATTTCAACTAGGTGAGGCATCGCCCTCATGGTTTCTCTGCCCTCGAAGACTTTCCTTGTCTCTGCAGGTGCATGTATTAGCAACTCTGGTGGGGTGCTTCTAGTGTCTACATTTACATAGGAGGATGTGGGGTCTAACTTTTCAAATATTTTAGGGTTGTCTGACCAGACAGTAGGGCTTTCATTTGGGATCTCTCCCCGACTTCCTTTAACCTGCCCTCTTGGTCCCTTTTTCCCCGTTCCTTTCTAACCTGTTGCCAGCCTTGTGCCTGCCTGTCCCCTTTTGTTCTCAACAGGGATCCCTTACAGTTCACCAGCCCTCTGCTGGCGGGACCTCCAAACACTGATACAGGACTTCGGGGTGCAGATTTCACCAAAGGTTGGGGTTTCCCCTCGACCTGGCACATGTGGCAACTCCTACAGTACTCCACCACATCTTTGTGGAGTTTTGGCCAGTCAAACTGCTGTCTTATGCGGGCTTTGGTTTTTCGTATACTGACATGTACAGCCACTGCAATCTCATGGGCCATTCTTACTATTTCTCACTGGTACCTCTGCGACACCACTAACTGGTGAACCACTGTCCACTCCTTGCTCTCAGGTCTGTGAGGAGAACTCCATTTCCTCATCAGTACCTCATTCTTTAAATAGTAGCAATCAGGGACTCCCTCTACTTCAAGTTCAAATTGGGCAGCCCATGCTAACTCTCTCAATGCTGGGTCAGCTCCCTGAGCCTCAGCTAGGGAAGATCCATTTAATTCATTCCCTGGGTCTTATAACTTTCCAAAGAAAGTCTCAGATAGACAAACCTCATGGTCATCTGCCTGCAATGCCAATGCAGTCTCCGCTGGGGGAGCTGGTTTGATCATAGCCTCACTCATTACACATTCAGGGAAACTGCAGGAGATCGTCTCCTGCCCCATCTCTCTGACCTCCTACAGATTCTCTTTCACTACTGGGGAAGCTGCCACCTTCATCCCTGCCAGATCATTACCTAGGAGCAGGTTACAGGCAAACGAGGGACAATCCTTACGGTCACCGGGCCTGAAGCTAGGTCGCACTCCAAGTGCACCTGGTGTAAAGGTATAGGCATACGCTGCCCTCCAATACCATTCACCACCATTCTGGAGTTTACTGCCCTCTCTGGGGAAAAGGTCAGGCCTTTTCCCAGTAAAAGGGATCCAGTGGCCCCTGTGTCCCTGAGGATTACTGTGGCCTGCTTGCCTCACTCGAGGGGTATGGGGTTACTCTCCTTTCAGACAGAAAACCCTGATACCCTTCAGGAATCCTATTAAATTTTCCTGCACTTGGAGTGGTAGACTTGCTGGGTCTCACTCTTACTGCAGTTAAAGTCACAGCTTGTTCTGCTGTGCTTTCCATCACGGTCCCTTCTTAACTGAGCAGGTGTGTCCTGATTACCCCTACAGGTTTTCCTTTTAGTTTCCAGCAGTCAGCTCTTAAATGCCCTGCTTTATTACAATGGAAGCACACATGTCTCCGGGTCTTACTCCTACTTATAGCACCTTCCTTTTTGGCTGCAGGAGGGCCCCCCGTGTCTCCTGCTTTTCTTCCCCTCCCAGGACTGCTTGGGCTTCTATCACCTTCCCACCCTCTGTCCTTTTAGGATTTGTGGGGGTGATTAGGAAAGGTTTTCCCCTGGGAAACTGACTTATAAATGAGAGCAAACTCATCGGCCAGGAGTACTACCTGCCGGGCTTTATGAGCCTTTTGTTCCTCCTCATGTGTCTTGATGGAGAGTGGGAGACAGTTTTTAAATTCCTTTAACAAAATTACTTCTCTGAGATTTTCATAGCTGAGCTGTACTTTAGGAGCCCTCAACCACTGGTCAAAAGCCAGCTGCTTATTTCTCTCAAACTCCAGATAATTTTGATCAGCTTGCTTCTTGAGGGTTCTAAACATTTGGTGATAGGCTTCTGGTACTAACACATTTGCCCCGAGGATAGCATTTTTTTGTCAGTTCATAATTCGATGAACTCTAATCCGGCAACATGGAATAAACCTCATGGGCTTTTCCTACTAATTTACTCTGTAACAGCAGAGTCCAAGCCTCAGCTGGCCACTTTAACTGCCTTGCCAGATTTTAAAAAGACACAAAAAACACTTCCACCTCTCCCTCACTGAATTTTGGGATCAGCTGGGAGAGTTTTAACAATTCTGTACCCATCCCTGAATTACGCTCCTACATGTTGGCCATTCTTTCACTGGAGTTACTCTGTCGCCCCCCAGTTAACTCAAGCCACCTTAGCTCTATCTCTTCACATTCTTTCTGGAACATTCTTTCTCTTTCTCTCTCTTTCTCTTTCCCTGTCTTCCAATTCCAGTTTCCTCTGTTCCAATTGTATCTTTGCTAGCAATACCCTGTCAGAGTCTATTCTAACCCTGCTTCTGCTTCTTCAGATCAAAGGGAAAAATGGTTGGTCACTAGTCTTAGGAGTTCAGACTTCCTAGCCTTGCCACGTACAGTGATCCCACACTGCTCAGCCATTTTCGTCAACTCCTCCATAGACAGTGCTTTTAACTTATCCCAAATTACTTCACCCTGGCTTGGGGAGTTTCTAGTTTCAGTCGCAGACATGTTAGTATTCTAGCACACACAACCACAAGAAAACCTGTATTGAAATCTTTTCTCTTTTTTGATTGGGAATAATTTGGCTTCCCACTTCCAATTTCTCATTTGTCTGTGGGTAAAATCCTGGACGAGCCCCCAAATTTCTGTTACGACCAGATGAAAAGGGGTCTAGGGTTCCCTCTCAGCTGTTACCTGGTTCAACCGTAACAGGGTTTAATTTTAGAAAAACCATGTTTTTAGCTCTCCCTTAATGAATCCTAGTTCACTGCTCCAATTGTAAGGCAAAGAAATCAAACAAGTTTCCTTAGATTTAAACAAGAAAGGTAGAAGTTTATTAATCTTAAACCCTAATCCGGTTAACGACTACGAATATGCGACACGACTAGGCTAGCATGCATATGCAATAAACACACACGCAGATAGAGACAGAAAAAGTAGAAGGAATAAATGGGAAAATTTTGAGGCAATATCTGGTAGTTACAGTCCTTTAAGTTCGACGTGGAGTCTTTGGTTGCAGGTACGTCTTGCGTTTCATTGGGGCCCAGTTCACGCTTCAACTTGTTCCGATGTAGGAGTCTTTTCTCTCTTGAGGTTTACATGTCTTGCATGGGTCTTGTGGCTTGGGAGAAAGAGAGAGAGAGGGAGAGGCTTCCTTGTTTCAGGTTCCAGTTCAAACAGCCTTCTGCCTTTCTCTGTGGCACAATTTTTAAAAAAAACAGGTTGCCCAGCAGGTTAGTCATGTGACTAGCTGGTTTGACCACTTCTATTTGTGGATTTTCCCATCTTATCAGTCATCCTGGAATGTGAGCTTCCTCACCTTCAATGTCTGGTGATCATAGTCCATTTTGGGTTAAGTGTACCAGGCAATAGTCATTTGTCTCTCCAAGCACTGTCTGTTAGTATGCAAATATTTTTCCAGCCAAGTGTCCTTTCTTCACTCCAGCAACAGTTTAAAATCAATGTTCGTATGACAAAATTAATATGCCTCATTCTTGGCAGGTGGGGGCCTGCATGACAATGTACACACATTGCACCTCTTTCAGCTAAACAAAATAAGTGGCAGTCATTCACTGGTTCATTCCTTAGGGCAATGACCAATCAGACTCAAGTTGCCTGGTTTAAATTTCAAACAAAGCTTGGCAGTTAACTGTAAGTCACCATAAACTGGTGCATTCTCCATGGAAACACCTCTACCAATCACAGTCCATTTGCCAACCAATCAGCACTCTCTTCTCATACATTATATATTTGTTGCCTCCCTTGCATTGTTATTCTTGTGAATAGTCCTGATGATTATAAGACGAAAAGCTTCTACAAAATGTCTTTATTTTCAGCAATACTAAAATTAATTGTGTTATCTGAAATTATTTTTTTCAAAAACTTTGTTTAAACTCTTATTTTGGGCATTGGAAAATTTAGTTATCAGAAAAAAAAAGTCAATTCTCAAGAGTTTCAGCCAGGACTTTGAGTCTACAGTGGGGAAAAGACACCTAATTGTAAATTCATCATCTTGTAATTGCACATTGGTGATTTCCATTGTAAATATAGACATAGGAATTTATAATGGAACAAAGTTGAGACAAAAGTGTGATGGAAAAGACAAGAGGGAACAATGTTCTGTAGACAGCAATTTCACCCTGACCTATAATTTTAATATGACACTCTCCCCTGGCATTGCAAATGGGGAATCAAGAACAAGTGTAACATTCAGGTAAAGTGGGCTTTTTTTATTTCATTCATGGGATATGGGCATCACTGGCTAGGCCAGAATTTATTGCCCATCCCTAATTGCCCTTGAGAAGGTGGTGGTGAGCTGCCTTCTTGAACCACTGCAGTCCATGTGGGATAGGTATACCCACAGTGCTGTTCGGAAGGGAGTTCCAGGATTTTGACCCAGCGACAGTGAAGGAACGGCGATATAGTTCCAAGTCAGGATGGTGTGTGGTTTGGAGGGGAACTTGCAGGTGGTGGTGTACCCATGCATCTGCTGCCCTTGTCCTTCTAGATGGTAGGGGTCGCGGCTTTGGAAGATGCTGTCTAAGCAGTCTTTGTGTGTTGCTGCAGTGCATCTTGTAGATGGTACATACTGCTGCCACTGTGCATCAGTGGTGGAGGGAGTGAATGTTGGTGGATGGGGTGCCAAGCAAGCAGGCTGCTTTGTCCTGGATGGTGTCGAGCTTCTTGAGTGTTGTTGGAGCTGCACCCATCGAGGCAAGTGGAGAGTATTCCATCACACTCCTGACTTGGACTACTGAAGACAATTGGACCAATGATCAACTTATAGTTGGGAAATCCGGTAATGGTCATAAAGGCAAAAGTCATGGAATAATTTATGAAAAATAGATGGATGGCATGTTGGGTATTGTAAGTTCTTTTTGGATCAGAGGACTGAAATAGGTCAAATGGCCTTCCTCACTAACCTAACTTGTGATCTGTCACCAGGGTAAACACCTGAGTGATCATGCTGCAGTCACTTTTGAAACAAATTTCACAAAAAAAGGCAAACTTAAAGAAAAAAATGAAACTGGATGACCCTATCAACAGTAAGTAAATATTAATACATAGGTACCATTCTCAAGAGACGCAGATCAATATATATGAGTTACATTGCTGGTTCCCAAATCGCTCTTTTTCCAATTAGAATTAATTTTGCTGGCATTCAACTGTGACATTTGTTAGGAAAAAACAAATGGTGTCATTAAACACTTTAAAATGAAGTTTGGAAAGATTCACCAATTTTAAAGGAGGTAGGTAAGTTTTTCAGTGCGAGAGGAGGGGGAGTAAGGTCAAACTAAAATCATTGGTTTAGGGGATGGTGGGAAGGGTTGGGGTTTAAAGTTTATGTACTTGTGGGATGTTGGAGATGTCTTAACTGTTGCCCTCTCCCCCCAAAAACACTTCCCCTGCCCACTTGACCTCCCCCCCCACCCCCCCAAGTACATAAACTTTAAACTCCAACCCTTCCCACCATCCTCTGTAACTGTAATCTTCCAAAGTTCTCTAGGGCTGAAATTTATACTTCTGCCGCCATAATCGGTGGGTCGCATGTCACAGAACTGCTGCCATATTGAATGTGGCGGCTCATTTAAATGGCCAGGGCGGACTGCCCCCACCCCCACCCAATGACATGGAGGGGGTGGGCGGACCATCCCTGGCAATGGTGCCAGCTGCCTTTGCGCAGGTGCTGCTGCCATTTCTAAAGGGCTTTGAGCCCTAACTTTCAACTTAAATATTTAAAGGTAAGTTTAATTAAAAAACTTAAATTGCCCCTCTCCCACACCCCCCCCCCCCCGAGTAGCCATAATATTCATTACTTACCCTCTCCCCCCTGAAAACACTCCCCCTGTCCACTTGACCTCCCCCCCCACAAGTACATAAACTTTAAACCCCAACCCTTCCCACCATCCCCTAAACCAGTGATTTTAGTTTGACCTCACTCCCCCTCCTCTCGCACTGAAAAACTTACCTGCACCCCCTCCCCACCAGTGTTCCGTCTCCGATCCCCAGATGGGGATCCGAAGGTGTGGGAGGGCCAATATTGCAGCGGGGTGGAAGGCAGAGGTGAGAAGGTAATTAATTTCTTTATTTAAATTAATTTGCATATTTAAATTTGGGTCCTGTCACCAAGCAGCAGGGGGGCCGCCACGAGGCTTCGCTGCCACCGGCAATATCGGGCTGGGCCTTCCCGGCGTCAAGGCCTGTGGCGGGCCTCTGCTGGAGGCATTTTCAGCACCCCCCCATCCCCCGCCACAACCCCCGACCCCTGACGTCGGGGGGCCTTTAAAATTCAGCCCCTCGCTTCAGGAACCATTCCTGTAGTTTGGAAAATTGCACGTGTCAGTCCATTATTAAGAAAGCTGAGAGATGGAAATCGTGGAATTATAGACCATTTAGCCTTATATTTGTTGTTGGGAAATTACTAGAGTCTATAATTAAGGATAGTGTGACTGAACACTTTGAAAATTTTCAGCCTAACCAGAGAGAGCCAATGTGGATTTGTAAATGAGAGGTCAAGCCTGAAAAACCTGATAAGATTTTTGAAGAGGTGATGAAGTAATGGACAGGAGAATATCCATGGATGTTATTTATATGGGATTTCCAGAAGGCATTTGATAAGGCCCCTCATAAGGGACTGTTGGCTAAAATTGGAACTTATAGAATTGCAGGCAAATTATTGACCTGGTTAGGAAATCGGCTGAGTAGCAGGATACAGAGAGTAGGGATAATGAACAGGTACACTAATTGGCAGGATGTGACTAGTGGTGTCCCACAGGGACCTGTGCCGGGGCCTCAAGTATTCACCATAGTTATTAACAACTTAGACAATGGGATAGAGAGCCACATATGCAAGTTTGCTGGTGACACAAAGATAGGCAACGTTTTAAGCATTGTAGATGGAAGCATAAAATTACAAAGAGGTATTTATATGTTAAATGAATGGGTAAAGCTGAGGTATATGGATTTCAATATAGGCAAATGTGAGGTCATCCACTTTGGACCTAAAAAGGATAGAACAGATTACTTCCTATATGATGAAAAGCTGGAAACAATGGAGGTCCAAAGAGACTAAGGGAATCATGTACATAGATCATTAAAATGTCATGATCAGGTACAGAAAATAATCGAAAATGCTAATGGAATGCTGGTCTTTGTATCGAGAGGACTAGAATAAAAGGGGGTAGAAGTCAGCTATTGTTACGACCGAGGCGGGAGGAGTGCACTGTTAATTCAGTCCCACTTCTCCTTAGGTCGCAACATATTATTTAAACTTTTTCCACTTACTGAAACAGTCAATCAGATGGACTATTTTTCCCAGAATAGAACACACTAACCAGGTTTCTTTACTGAACAACAAAATTAACAGTTTATTATAAAACAAGTCTTAACCAGTAATGAAATAAAACAATATCATACAGATCAAATTGTTAAAAATCCAACATTAAATTTTAAAAGTCCCCTTTCTACCTTAACCAAATTTTCAAGTCCTTTTTTACCTTAGTCCCTTCACACCCACACACATATACACTGGTTAACCAAAAAAATAAAGAGGGATTTTTAGATCAGAGTTCTATTATAGACCAAAAAAAAACACACCTGGGCAGATCACTTGCCCATCCCTGAAATGAATAGCAGATGAGACATGCTGTACCAAAACAGGCACACAGTCCAACCCCCGAGCACACGCAGACAGGCCACTGATCTTCGGAACAGTTCTCTTCAAGCGGCATTCAGAATTACATCTGGCAGGCTTACCTCAAATACAGGAAACAAGACAAATCGACACAGTGGACTTCACAGAATCTTTTAGGGAATTGGGGGAAAGCAAGCTGGGTTGTAGTCTTCTGTTCTTCCTTGGAATTCTCTCCTTCTTCTGTCCTTTTTTGACACTTCAGCAGCACTTGACTTTTATCTCTTTCCAGAAGGTAAAATCACACACACACTGACACACAACCAGAAAACGTGTCAGTTTTTTTTCTGCCCATCCAGCTGCTCTCTGTTACTACTAGGCTTGTCCAATCAAAGATGCGCTTGTCACTTTTCTGCCCCTGTTACCAGGGCTTCTGCTCTAAGCCTAACCCGAGCCATGTGACAAACAGCATCACTGTTGCTAATCCAGCTCCCTCAGTGCCCTTGTAGTTGTTATAGTAAAAGTCTTAAAATGTGAAATCTTGTTGCATGATTCTTTAACTGGGATGTTCATATCTCTTGTTTTAAAGTTAGTGATCTTTAATGAGGTTGCAATACCTGCCACAGGTGTGAGGACCTCTTGTGGCTTGACATCACAGGGGACAGCTGTAGCTTGTTTCCCTCATCAGTTGATTCATGCTTGTTTTCTTCATCTTCAGAAATTCAGAAGACAGAATCATGTGGCAAATTTACACTGCGCCCAATTCTAGTTTCCATTTTGAGCCACTGTCAAAGACTAATATTGCCCCCATTAATTCAAGAATTTACTTTGAACTCAGAAAATAATTTTGAGTCAGAAAAGATCTCCAGGAAGTATTCAAGAGTAAATATTATTGGCCAATATATTGCTTCCCATTTTATTTAAATACCTAAAATACGGTTGAGTTGAAAAAATAGAAATAAAGTCAGGATTGTAATCTGCATCCTAAAAATCAATTAAAATCTGACCTCACCCAATGTTTACTTAACAGCAGCAGCAGCTACTTGCATTTATACTGTGTCTTCAATGTAGAAATCGATCCAAAGCACTTCACAGAGGTGTAATCACAATATGGTTGCCAAGGCAAAGATGGAGCTAGTAGGAGGGCTGGCCAAAAACTTGGTCAAAAAGGTGGTTTTGAGGATGGTCTTAATGGACAACTAAGTGGAGTGGCAGTGGGCTTATGAAAATGCTATATTTGGAACCTCAAAGTGTAAACCGTGGCGCGGAGTCAACTCCCCCTTGTCCCCTTTATTTCCTGCACACAGTTGATCCTGACCGTCACGTGGGATTGAAGTCCTCTTAATTCAGGCTCAGGCTGAGTGTTTGGGATATCAGGTTTCAAGAGAGCCACCCTCCAGCTTAATCCACAGCTACAGTTACTGGCTTAGTACAAAGAGGAGGAACTCAGTCCTTTCTTTAACTATCAATTTACTATATTCACTTTGTTGTACAATGTAAGAATAAGGCTTATACACTTAGTTAGACAAAAGCATACAAATCCCACTAAGTTATCCAGTTAATAACAAAACTAGTTAGAATTCATAAGCACACCCACTAGGTTCCTCTGACCTTTCCCTGACCTAGTCACAGAATACAAAGGATATTACCCGAAAAAGGGAGAGTTAACGCTGGCCAGACGTTCCGTTCTCTCTCTCTCTTCTACGTTGTCGCCGCGTTGCTCATGCAGGGTCTTCCGCTTCCACGATGGTTGATCTCCGGAGTCTTCGCTGGCTCTATGCCCAAAAAGCTCTATTCTTATCCTGTTGCTTATCTCTCCAAATCTGAGCTGTCTCTTTCCGGTTGGGTTAAGCTTGCTCACCTCGTTCACATCTCTTAATTGGCCCAAGCCCAAACTCCCCAGTATCACACCGTGTCCAAAAAAGGCCCTTTTCCTGTGATCGATCCTTTGTCTTGTCTCATAAAGTTATTAGTTCAAACTGGTTTTTACCAGCACAGGCCAGTGTCCGAGCTCCAGGTTACTACAGGTCAAACAATCCTAGCAGTTTGTAACTGATTCTGTATTTCTTACAGCCCCTGGCCAACATCTCCCCCCTCATGATCCAAAGATACTTATCTTAGGATCATCAAGTTTCCATTCTCTGTGAACCATTCCCGAGAACGTCATTGTCCCCCAGTGGGTGTGCAATACTGTTACATATAAAAAGATATGTTATAACACTTAGTATATACAGTTGTTTTTTTTTCAGTTTTTTGTTCACATTGATAACCATTCCTTCTGTTTCATTATAGTCCCATCATCCAATCTTCGCAAAGGTTAATTTTTCCACCTTCTAAGCTGATATACATTGAATACAACAATTATTAGCGCACATAGAATCACTATGACAGCAATATGTGATACAATTCTGACCCATGGATGTATTTGAACATTAGATCTCCAATTCCAAAACATACTCCAAAACCCTGGGTCACGCAACAGTTCATTTGCCTTGTCAGCATGAGTTCTAATTGTTTTAGTGTGTTTATTCCATTGATGAATTATCTCTTTTGCCTCTTCTGCTATTTGTGCCCAATCCGCTGTTAGGTGTGGGATGGGTGATAATTCGGTGACAATATATTCCCGTACCTCTTGATCTGTATCAGTACGTTGAACCGTAAGATTCTCCTTTATCACGAATCTCTTTATTGGCTTAGGCAGTACTTGTCCACCAACAACCAGGTCCGAGATTACATTGTGAATGGCTACATTGTGTCCCTCCAGAGGGCACTGTTTCCATCCCTTGTTGTAATTCATAGCAGCCGTGGCTATGTAATACGTTTGCCCTACAAGGGCATATTGTAAAAAGGTCTGGTTATTTACAGGCAAAATGGACAATGAACAATTTTCATAGGTGCTGAGCCCGCAATTTGTAAGTTTCTGTCTCGTTGTCTCTTCCGGACAGGCCCAGTGATTCCCCCCTTGATATCCAAATACCCTCCTGGTACTTGCCCACGTTATGGACTCTCTTTTAAAGGGTAGGTCAAATTACTCCCGTGTCGGGGAATATGAAACACTGCCCCAACATAATATCTTCCTCTATCCTCGTCACAGGTACCTAACACTCTGTCAGTTAAGGTCAAACTTCTTTTCCCTCCAGTATACCCAATGTTTTTCCCGCGCACGCCAACCCATCTACTCCCGCATAATACAAATTTAAATCTTCTCGCTGTCCTTTGTTGGTTCGAACTATCTTGATCTGCCGAGCAAAGTTGTTTCTGGCCATGGGATAATCTTCCCGCGTCGACACTGCTTCAGGCACATTCATTCGTTGTGATAGCTCCGATGCGGATTCACCTATAGTCCCAAATATGGTCAATCCAATTGTAATGCAACGTATCACCCTCTTCATTGTGGGTTGGACCTGTAATATACAAGTGTAATTTCTGCTCTTATTTACAGTTTCTTTCTTATCCTATTTTAAGTCCAGTCTTTCCATACACTGAGCCAGACTGTCTATATCTTGTTCCCAATATGTTAATGATTCTAACTGTCCATTTCTCCTAGCCCACTTACTTCCCCTGTTTTCTTTATTTTTCTTTCTTTTTTCCCTCGATTTCCCTCTGTATGTGGATGTACAACTTCAGGTTGTCTTTCAAACACTTCCGCTTGGATCCGCAGTTGATCCTGCTCTTGATCTCCCTGACCTTCGATCGGAACATCGGTAGCATCAAGCATCACATGCCAACTGTGATTATCTTGTTTTTCTCCTACTAACTTTAACTGATTAATGTGATACCAGCCACTCTTATCTGGCGCCGTCAATACTTTATATACGGATGGACTAGCTTTATCTACTATCTCATAGGGACCGGCGAACTTTGGACTCAAAAATGAGATGGGCTGGTATATTCTGATCATTACCCTTTGTCCGGGTCTCAGCTCTATCGGGCTGGCTTTCACATCGAAATAAGCCTGGCTTTGCTGTCTCTTCTTTCCCTGTTGGTGAGCTGCCACGTAATTTGCTTCCCTCACTGTTTCTACTAATTGTTGTACCCATTTTTCTGATATAATACTGTCCACCTCGGGTTCGGACAAGTCCAAACCTACCAACCCCTCCATTCCTCTCATGTCCCTTCCCGTCATGAGTTTATAGGGAGTATAGCCTGTTGATGAAGCTACGGTATTCCTGATTACCATCAACACATAGGGCAAAACAACCTGCCAGGTCGCCTTATGCTGCTGTACCATTTTAGCTATCATGTTTTTCAATGTCCGATTCATCCTTCCCACAATTCCACTAGACTGTGGTCTATCGGGTATGTGGAATTTCTGTTTAACCCCGAAGAGGGTCATGACATTTTGCATTACTTGGCTGTAAAATGTGTTCCCTGATCTGATTCTATGCTTCGGGGTAAACCCCACCGAGTGAATACCCTTTCTAACAGAATTTTCGCGGTGACTTTGGCTGTATTTGTTCTGATTGGGAAAGCTTCCACCCATTTGGTAAACATAAATACTATTACTAGAATGTATAAATATACAAACTGGGTGGTTTTATTTTAATTAAAAAAAGTCAACAGATGAAACTCTCCGCCGAACAAAGGCGGTGGAGGGGTGCCACCACCACCCGGTAAACGGGATCTGGAACAAGCAGAGATCAGCAGCCGCCAGCCTCTCAATCCGGGATGTAAAAGGGTTGAGATCTTTTCTGGGTTTGGTGGGATATTGCAGGGACCACATTGATGGATTCGCTACAAAAGTGGCCCCATTAATGGAACTATTGAAAAAGAATGTGGCGTGGGAGTGGAAAACTGAACACACACAGGCCATTTCAGATTTAAAGCAGGCACTAGCTGCTGCGCCTGCTCTGAAAACCCCAAATCCAACTGAGCCGTTTTCATTGGAGGTAGCTACCACAGACACCACCCTCTCAGCAGTTCTGTTACAGGAGACACACAGGAAATTGAGACCAGCAGCATATGCCTCGTGTATGCTTTCACCGGTAGAGCAAGGGTATACGACGTGCGAGAAACATTTGTTTGCAGTTTTTTGGGCAGTACAGTATTTTACTTACAGTGGGACTGAACCCACTTACAATACTGACAGAACATACCCCTGTACAGTTACTATTAGACGGTAGGATCAAAGATGGGTCAGTAAGTCAGAACTGAATTGTTAGGTGGACACTATTGTTGCAGGGAAGAAACATAAACGTGAAAGGAGTAAAAACTACCAGTATGTTGGCAGACAACCTAGTGTATCAAGGAGAGAAACATGAGTGTCAAGTCATGATAGCAAATGATCCCAAGGGACCATTTGTATCAAAACAAAAAGGAGGGGGTAGGAGTGGATTGGAGAAAGCAACGGGGACAGAAGGCAAAGATGCAAAGGAACAAGAAGAACCCCACTGAAAAATTTTTGTGGATGGTTCCTCATCAGTACAGGATGGCGAGTGGAAGACTGGGTGCGGGATATATGTAGAAGACGAACACGGTCAGGAAAAATTTGACGCAGCCTTAAAATTGCCTAAAACCATGAGTGCGCAGGTGGCAGAATTAGCAGCCGTCACATATGTAGTTGGCCACCCGGAATACTTCCCGCCTGGATCGGTTATATATTCTGATAGCATGTATATCTGTAATAACCTCACGGAACACTTGCCCTTATGGGAGGCGAGAGGTTTTGTCTCAGCGGATGGGAAGCCCCTTCCATTGGCTCCATTATTAAGATACATCTTTGTAGGAGCACAGGGGAAAGGATATGGGATCACAAAGGTAAAAGCTCATTCAAGACGTACTCCGGAAGGGAACAGGAAAGCGGATGAGCTAGCCAAACAAGGTGCTGTTAGTGGGCAGGAATGGCAGCCACCGATTGAGGACATTGGGGAACAGAAAGGAAAACAGGTTAAGGTCATGGATTTAACAGAGGATCAGAAGAAAGATGAATAATTGAAAAAACTGATAGAAGGCGTGGAGTCAGATACATACAACGAGTACAAGGGGATATATATTCAAGATGGAGTGGTTTTATGTGAAGGAAAATTCATAGTGCCAGAGGGGGGACGAAACCAAATAATCCACTGGTACCATGACTTATGGGGACAATTTGTAGCCATATAGAAGGGCTCAAAGCGTGAAGCCTGGCATTCGATTTCCATAAGAAGAGAAAGAGAAGCAAATTTACAGAATCCATGAGAAATACCTGAGAGGCGACAGGGAAAGAGATTTGTTGACAGGAAATGTGTGAGCCATATGCAGAGAAAGAAAATGCATGAAGAGCAGTGGTTAGCACCACAGCCTCACAGCTCCAGGGACCCGGGTTCAATTCTGGGTACTGCCTGTGTGGAGTTTGCAAGTTCTCCCTGTGTCTGCGTGGGTTTTCGCCGGGTGCTCCGGTTTCCTCCCACCACCAAAGACTTGCAGGTTGATAGGTAAATTGGCCATTATAAATTGCCCCTAGTATAGGTAGGTGGTAGGGGAATATAGGGACACGTAGGGATGTGGTAGGAATATGGGATTAGTGTAGGATTAGTATAAATGGGTGGTTGATAGTCGGCACAGACTCGGTGGGCCGAAGGGCCTGTTTCAGTGCTGTATCTCTGAATAAATGAATAAAATAAAGGGACAGAGAGTACCCTGGAAAGGATAAAGGAGGTGTGCTGGTGGCCTGGAATGAAAGGGGACGTGGAACACTACGTCAAGAATTGTTTGATCTGTGCACAACACAACCCAGATAGGAATGTCAAGAAAGGGGCCCTCCGACATACTAGACCAGTAGAAGGGCCTTGGACTAATTTACAGATAGACTATGTAGGACCCTTACCCCCCACTCCAGGAGGGTTTAAATACATTCTAGTAATAATAGATATGTTTACCAAATGGGTGGAAGTCTGCCAACTGCTACTACCCTCCGTTGGTCAATTTCTCTCTTTCCCGGTGTCAAGATCATTCCCAAGTAAGTAACCTTCTGTTTCATAACTTGCGCTTTTTTAGGGTTTACTTTTAGTCCCAATTCATGTAACAATTGTAGTAATTCACTTAGTAACTGATAATGTTCCTGTTCCGTTTCAGTTTGTAGCAGTAAGCCATCTACATACTGCACCAGACATTCAGGCTTTGAGAACCTTTTTAACCCTTCCCTTAAACGTTGGTGAAATATAGACGTGGAATTATGAAATCCCTGTGGCAGGGCGGTCCATGTATATTGTTGTCTTTGGAAGGTAAACGCAAATTTATATTGGCATTCTTTCTCCAGTGGAATAGACCAAAAGCCGTTACTTATGTCTAAAACCGAGAACCACTGTGCGTCCTCATTTTGTTTAACTATCGTCTCTGGGCGAGTTGCTACGGTAGGGGCCGTTAATGGGGTTACCTTATTTAATTCTCGATAGTCTATCGTTAGTCGCCAGCTGCCGTCCAGTTTCCTCACCGGCCAAATTGGTGAGTCGTTAATGGAGGCTACCGGTCTTAATATCCTTTGTAGCAACAAACTCTGTATCCTTTCCCACCTCCTCTTCTGCCTGTTTCGAAAAACCATACTGCTTCTGTGGTTTGGGGTCTGGGCCCTGTATATACACACTCCCGGTCATTTTACCACAATCATGTTTATGTCGAGCAAATACTATTGAATTCAGTGTGATAATTTGTTGTACTTCACTATCGCTACTCATTTCTTCTGGTCTTGTCCACAGTTCCCCGAACGTGCATATCCTATCCTGGTATTCCCCCACCTGGACGGATATGTGATTTATACTACCCATGCCCAAGGGCATTTGCCAAATCGCGCAATTAACAGGGTCAAAACAGAGTCCTGCTTTAGCCATGTAATCACACCCTAATATATGTTCTTGTTCTCTGGGTAACTTAATGAGAACCACTGAGTGCTCTATTGCTACGTCCCCCACACTGACTTCCAACGGGACGCTCACATATCCCACTTGTGAATGTCCTGTGAATCCACGTAAAACTAGTTTACTTTGAATTTTGCAATCTACTTTACTAACATTGGTGGTGTTTACGGTGGTTCGGGATCCTCCAGTGTCCCAAAGGCACGTGACAGGGCGGCCTCCAACCCTACCATTCACTAGGGGTCTCCCTGTGTTATCCCACCACGTGTCACACACCCATAACGGAGAGGCCTGCAACCGTCATTGTAATTCAGGGTACAACCCCGAAGACGGTGCTATCTCTAGTATATCACATTGAGGATTTGACCTATTCGGTCCTTCCACTGGTAGGCTCTGGCGTTTGTTCTGGCCTCCTCCCTGACGTACATTTTCTCGTCTCAGGTTTGGGCATTCTCTTTTGAAATGTCCCTCCTGGCCACAATTGTAGCAGTGGGTCGGCCCGCCCGGAGTTCTCCCTTTTCCTAGGACGGATCCTCTCCCAATGCCTCTACCCCTTCCTCCTGTCTGAAAGGCTGGGTGGGGTGCCCCTTGTGTAGTTCCCCTCCCTTCATTTCTCCAGGTTATCGTTTGATCTTTTACAGGCATCACCTTTCCCCCAGGGACCTTGGAGAATTTTGTTGTTTCCTTCTCCCATGCTCTAACCATCCTCCTGAGTATCCAAGCCTCTGTGTGCGTATCATCAGAGGGATCAAATTGATCTAGTGCCCTTCTTGACTCCTCAGTGCCATGTGACACCAGCGTTCTCAGCCATCGGTTTCTAATCTTTGGGGTTGGATTGGCTCTATCTAGTTCGCGCCATATACCCCTTGAAACACCGCCAGATGCGAGCCACAAACGCGACAGGGTGTTCACCTTTTCTTTGATAGCATTTCGTTAGCGCCTCCACTGGATCCCCTCTATTAGCGCCCATGACATTTAATACTTGTTCTTTTAAATCCTCATTTGTGCCTCTACCGGGTTTTTGTTCCTCCGGTAGGGCAGAGTGTATGTGTGGGTGTAGGCACATTATAATTAATTTTCTCTCTTCAGCATCATCTAAGCTGTGTATTCCTCTCTGTTGACTGACCGCTTGGAACAGCTCCCTAGGATCATCCCCGGGTGCGCACGTCCCAATGTCTTTCGCAATATCCCTCAATTGCTGTACCCCCATTGGAGTGGAATATGTCATACGCGGGCCAGCTGCCACCTGGCCATCTGCCCCTTTCGCTGCCCTAGTGGTCACAAGGGGGGCCATGGGGGCCGATGGCTCCTTTGGCTCTGGCTCATATGCTGGCGGAGGATCCTCGGGTAGAGGGTCTCCATCATCATGGCCGTATCTAGCCGCTTCGTCTGCTAACTCATTCCAATCTATGCCCCCTTCACCGTTCTCCTCACTTCCTTCGGGTACAACAGCACAGATTATACCTCTCTGCATGGCTAGCTGTTCTTGCAGTCTCACTATGTATTTTTGGCACTTTGTGTGATCACCTGAATTACTTCTCTTTTCCTGAGCTGCTCTCTGAATTACATTCATGGCAGTTTTTAAATCACTACATTGCTGCTTCCATCCTTCCACCTCCGCTTTAGCTGCTTGGGCTTCTCCCTCTCGCCTACTTTTTTCCTTAACTAGTTTTTCACACTGTAACTGATATTGGTTCATATGCATCAAATCCTCACTTCTCTGTCCCTGCAAATCAGTTTCTTTTTCACTAAGGCGGGCTGTCTCCTCACGGAGTTTTTTGTTCTCTTCCTCTAGTCTTTCCTGCTTATTTTTAGCCTGCTGTTGGCATTCTATCCATTCCTCAAGTAAACAGCCGATAGCTACTGACTTCTGTATCTTTTTAAATTTCCTAGCTGACATCTTTGCTTGTGCAATCTTCCAAAGGGCTTCCCCTACGGGTTTTCCCTTATTGCTAGTGTGACCAGCATATTCTCCGTATTGCGGCCACTTCGCTATTACGTATTTTTGGAGGAATCTTTTCCAATCAAAACAATCTGAGTCTGCAAGATTTGGAGATTCCCTTTGTTTCATCGTCTTATGTTAGTAGCTACAAATTAACCCCTAAGTTCCTGTTCTCTCTGTACTTTGCCAATTCGGTTCGGCTCGAGTCTCCCGCTGATTCAACGGAGAGATTTATCCTCGGGTCCGCCCAGGGACGCCAATTATGTAAACCGTGGTGCGGAGTCAACTCCCCCTTGTCCCCTTTATTCCCTACACACTGTTGATCCTGGCCATCACGTGGGACTGAAGTCCTCTTAATTCAGGCTCAGGCTGAGTGTTTGGGATATCAGGTTTCAAGAGAGCCACCCTCCAGCTTAATCCACAGCTACAGTTACTGGCTTAGTACAAAGAGGAGGAACTCAGTCCTTTCTTTAACTATCAATTTACTATATTCACTTTGTTGTACAATGTAAGAATAAGGCTTATACACTTAGTTAGACAAAAGCATACAAATCCCACTAAGTTATCCAGTTAATAACAAAACTAGCTAGAATTCATAAGCACACCCACTAGGTTCCTCTGACCTTTCCCTGACCTAGTCACAGAATACAAAGGATATTACCCGAAAAAGGGAGAGTTAACGCTGGCCAGACGTTCCGTTCTCTCTCTCTCTTCTACGTCGTCGCCGCGTTGCTCATGCAGGGTCTTCCGCTTCCACGATGGTTGATCTCCGGAGTCTTCACTGGCTCTATGCCCAAAAAGCTCTATTCTTATCCTGTTGCTTATCTCTGCAAATCTGAGCTGTCTCTTTCCAGTTGGTTTAAGCTTGTTCACCTCGTTCACATCTCTTAATTGGCCCAAGCCCAAATTCCCCAGTATCACACCATGTCCAAAAAAGGCCCTTTTCCTGTAATCGATCATTTGTCTTGTCTCATAAAGTAACTAGTTTAAACTGGTTTTTACCAGCACAGGCCAGTGTCCGAGCTCCAGGTTACTACAGGTCAAACAATCCCAGCAGTTTGTAACTGATTCTGTATTTCTTACAGCTCCTGGCCAACAAAATGGACAAAGCTTTACTTTAGTCGCAGAATAGATATTAACATGGTCCTCATAAACAGTGTATTCTCTGACTTATCATGAACCATGTCGAGGGATCTTCACTAGTATATTAAAAGTCTTATGCTTATTGTGTCCGTGATGTCTCAACATCTCACACTGAAATTTGTCACACTTACAAGTCTCCAATATAAAGTGTAAAAGGTAGGAACATAAGAAATAGGAACAGGAGTAGGCCATTCTGCCCTTTGAGCCTGCTCCGCCATTCAATATGATCATGGCTGATCTGCTACTTCAACTCCACCTTCCCGCGTTATTCCCATATCCCTTAATTCCTTAGTATCCAAAATACTTGGCTCAAATTTTTATAAAACAGTGACAAATAACAAATGAACAATCTGAACAAAAAAATAAATAAAAAGGACAATAAATAATTTCCTGACCTCAATAATCTCACTCCTCCTCAAGCAGAGGAACATAGGAATTGCTAGATCAAAAAAACCCCAAGAACTATCTAGTTCATCTTCTAGTATCCTGATAATCACATGGTAAAATGATCATGGAGCTGTTGACTAACATAGCAATCAATCTCTATCAATTAGTCTACACTGACCCAGAAATGACATAAGGTAAACTCCAGTGGTGTGGATCTTTGGAAAATATAATTCAAAGTCACCTTTTTCCTCTCAACACACTACACTTATCATGCCGTGTCTCGAATTACTGTTATACTGTATCCCCAAATATTATTTTCGGAGGAACGGAAGATTTACTAGCATCTGCCAATCTAGGGCCGTACATCAGTGCCAAAATAGTTTAATGAATAACCTGATCCAGGGTCTCTGCCAACAGATTACATCCTAGGAGGTGTAATTCTGCATTTCGTCTACAAGCACAGTTTGTTTTTTTTGCAGTTATTAAGAGCTCCCAGTAAATAGCAAGCAATATAGGCCAGCAAAAACCCCAGTTCAAATCCAACTCTGTCCTCATTTAGCTAGTACCAACTCAGGCAGTGATGAGGGTACTACAGTTGACATCAGGTTCCTTGGGTTAGAGAAGGGAAAAAAGCATCCGGAGATCCTCCTCCCAACTGCTCATCAGCCATTGGATGTTTTGATGTGTAGGCCTTTGGTGAGGATAGAGTATATTTTACCTGTTATAAACCCATGGTTGAATAGCTTAATCCTTAAAAGCGTGGCTCACGCTCAGTGCCTGTGGAATTGCCGCACACCAAGAAGTCTATGCCTTCGAGGGAGGACAAAACAAATTGAAATTACGAGCATAAACTTTCCTTAACTCTGCACACTGGCATCTATATACACCCGCAAACACACTTTAGATATATATATATATATATATATATATTTAACTGGCATATTGTTGTTAATAATATTTTTGAGTCTTCCATTAAGAATGTAAAATTCAAGTATATTTCTACTTTAGATAATTTAACAAACTGGGAGTGTCATTCCGGATCAAGATGCTGATGATGCATCCAATGCAAAGCATAAATAACACTGAAAACGCCCTCTTTCCCTTTAGAAAGATTATTTCACTAGACATAAAACTGTAATTTCTGCCTCACTCTAATAGTAAGCAGGCTGCCCTTTAACCCTAACCAAGTTGCCCTTTGTGTTTTTTTTAAAGTTAAATTCCCACTGTCTCTATCCTGTAGGTTTCTTCAGCTTGTACACTGGTGCCAAAAGGCTATAGCTGGTGACTTGATCCAGGGCCCCTGCTAATAGATGACATTCTAGGAGAACAGCAGCTAGGAAGACGCCCCTCATCATTTTCCAGCTGGTGTCAAGTCTGTGTTCAAAGTTTCACAGAGCCACGCTAGAGATTGGATACCCATTGAATGGGTGTGAACCTATCTCACCCACTGCATAACACAATGGTGCTATACTACTAATCCTGACCCTAACCAGGTCATCCTCCCTTTGTGTTAACCTAACCCTGATTAGGCTGCTCTCACTGTTAATCCTAACCCTGTCATTAGAACAGCAGTGGTACCAATGCACATTTAAAAAAAGTGTTGGTTATTTAAATCCATAAATTGATTTGTGACAGCGTTCCAACAAAAGTGAAAAATATATGATGGTAACAACTCACACTTCTCTTCCAAGACCACATTGCCTTACTTATTATTTTGATTCACTTGGGAGCAAAAATAATTAATTCTTGCCCCTTTGTGTTAGAAAATTGTGGGGTCAAGTCCTATTCCAGCATTTAATCTTACCTGATACTCCAGTACTGGGTGAGTGCTGCATTGTTAAGGATGCCATCTTTCTGATTGCACAGGTGGATGTAAACCATCCTATGCCACTATTTGAAGAGTAGGGATCACCAGGTGTCCTTGTCAACCTCAGCCAACACCACCTAAAGCAGTTTAACTGTTCATCCACATCATTTGTTGTTCATGGGTCCTTGTTCTGTGCAGAATTACTGCGATAGTTGCCTACATAACAGTTATGACTGTTTTGTTGGTGAAGCATTTTGGGGTGTCCTGCAGGCGTGAGAGGTGTTAGATAGATAGAATAGCTTTTATTTATTTACTGCTTTCCCTCATCTCATAGGCTGCCTTAGCATCTCCAATATGCTCATCCACCCCCCTTAATCCCGTCTTGTTTCCTGATCATCATCTTTCTTTCTTTTACTTTGTTGAAGTGCTCTGGGATGGTCCTTTATATGAGGTGCAAGTTATTCTATTTTGTATTGTTTCAATTTTTTTTTTAAACTGCCAAAATATTTTTGCTCTCTATCTTTTATTCCTGTGGTATATTGTATATATTAAAAAGCTCACTAACATTATTTCACTATTGTATGAGCAAGGTTTGACGATATTTCATTTCCTTTATGGCAAGGAAGCGAACTATTCTCATAGTCGTTGTATTTCATTTGCATTACCTTGAATATGTTGCTATTCAATATGTTCCATGAGGTGCATCAAGCCTTTATTTTCATATCATGATGTCAGAGGTCACATGTGTACAGCAAGCCAAAGTGTACAAAGCTATTTATCCAATCATACTCCCTTTCATTAAAAATTTGCATTTACATTGCAAGTAAAAAAAATTATAGGGAACAGTATATTTACACCTTGGGAAAACAGAATACTTAATAAATTTGACAAAATCCACAAAAGAAAAGAAAGACTTGCATTTAAATAGCACCTTTCACAACCACCAGATGTCTCAAAGCACTTTACAGCCAATGAAGTACTTTTTGAGGTGTAGTTGCTGTTATAATGTAGGAAATACGGCAGACAACTTGCTCACAGCAAACTCTCACAAACAGCAATGTGATAATGACCAGCTAATCTGTTTTTGTGATGTTGAATGAGGAATAAATATTGGACAGGACACGTACCAGGGGTAAATCACCTGTTCTTCTTTGAAATAGTACATGGATCTTTTACGTCCACCTGAGCAAACAGATGGGGACCTCAGTTTGACGCCTCATCCAAAAGACAGCACCTCCGACAGGGCAGCACTCTCTTAGTACTGCACTGGTGTGTCAACATTGATTTTTATGCTCAAGTCCTGGAGTGGGACTTGAACCTAGGACTTTATGATGCAGTGACAAGAGTGCTACCAACTGAGGCACAGCTGACAAAGATGCACTAATACTTTCTGCCTTGATTTAATTTCAAGTTCATTCAGAATTTTAGGGAGCTCCCAACACACTCCAAACTGCATAGCCATCCAGTCCAGGAAAAACTCTGGAATGTCCAACTCTGAGGCAAATCAACAGAGGCTCTGTCTAAACATAAACAGGTAAAGCAGTCTCATTAGCCTTTTTAATCAAATTTCATTTTCTTTTCTTGAGGAGTCATCCTTCCACTCCTGAATCCTCCAAATGCACCCCAACCTCTCTCTTGACAAGTTGCGGCAGAATCTCTTCAATGGTTGATATGGTGTAGTGAGATCTTTTCAAAGCTTTATTGAGGTCCTTTGGATCTAAACTCACTCTCAACTTTCCATGTTTTTTCATTGCTACCATGCTGCTAATTCAGTCTGTAAGAGTTATCACTTTCTTGGTTACTCCCATCTTTTCAAGCTCCTCTATCTTGTCTTTCGGCTGGGCTTGAGGGTAGCTGAAACTCTCCTCGGAAGATGTTGAGTTGGCCTCACAGTCTCATCTACTTCAAGATGATATTCACCAGGAACACATCCAAGACCTGTGAAAACATCTTTGCAATCTGTCAGGATCTGTTCAGCAGTCAATGGCTTGGTGTCATGTGAAACACTACAAATCTCTTCTCGTATGTGGAGGGTTACCAGTCGCGATGAGGAGAGTTTGCTTAGTGTCAACTATCTGAAGCTGAAGTTCTTCTTTCTTCATGTTACATTGGACTCTCAGCCTGGTTTATCCTCATGGGGTGAGCATCGTTCCTTCATAGACCGTCATCTTTACCTTCGATGGTTCCATATACGGATCATTATCTTGAGCAATTTCACACAAGTCTGCAAAGCTCATGATATTGCAAGTTGAACTGTGTCTATCTGACACCTCACATCAGCTTGATGCTCTCCTTCTGCAGTTCATCATTGCAACAGTCACAAACGACATTCTGTCTCAAGACTTGACGGCACCAACATGTTTCTAGAGTTAGAGTGATTCATCAGAATCATTGTCTGACATCTCCCCATTAACCATCTTTGCAGGCTTGCTTTTCTTCTTTCTAGCAAAACATTTGCGTGTAAAGTGGTTCAGCTTCTTGCAGTTAGAACACTGCTTTCTCCACCCTGAACATGCTTCCTTTTTCCTCTTGTGGTGTCCTCCACAGTATTTATATCCAGTACTGTGGCCTTGATCTTTCTGCTGACCTTTCTGAAAGTTGTCCTTCCTTTTCTTCATTGTCTTGTGCTTGGAAGACTTGTACTGCCTCTCAGTTCAGTGCACAGCCTCATCGGTCCTCCCATCAATACTCTTCAGCTGTTGATTAGCCCCTCAGAGCTTCTACACATGTCAATAACTTCCTTGAGAGTAAGCTTCTCTTCTCTCAGCAGACATGCTCTCACAGCGGGATCTCTTTTTTTTATTCATTTCATGGGATGTGGGTTTCACTGGCCAGGCCAGCATTTATTGTCCATCCCTAATTACCCATGAGAAGGTGGTGGTGGTGAGCTTCCTTCTTGAATCGCTGCAGTACGTGTGGTGTCGGTACACCCACAGTGCTGTTAGGGAGTTCCAAGATTTTGACCCAGCGACAATGAAGGAATGGCGATATAGTTCCAAGTCAGGATGTGTGTGGCTTGGAGAGGAACTTGCAGGTGGTGGTGTTCCCACGCATCTGCTGCCCTTGTCCTTCTAGGTGGTAGAGGTCGCAGGTTTGGAAGGGGCTGCCTGAGTAGCCTTGGTGCATCCTGTTCCTAAAATAATCCTGTCTTTGATGAGATTATCCTTCAGTTAGCCAAACTCTCACAACTCAGCTAGACATCTCAGTACAGTCTGATTAATATTCTTCCTCTCTTCCTTAGCTCCAGTGTTAAACACATAGCACTCATAAATGACAGTAGTAAAGGGTTCAAAGTGGGACCTCAAGGCCTCCAATCTCACAAGTCTCCTCAGTGAGATCTCGGGTGCAATACAGCTTGTATTACTCCTTCCCTATCAATGATAACAGAGTTGCTATTCTTATCAGTTCAGGTTCCTTGTCCAACTCTATGGCAATCTCGTAATACTGCCATTGAGACAGGAAGAATTGCCAATTCCCTCTCAAATCTCCCTTCATGTCCACAGGAGTAGGTATTGGAAAATTTGAAGCCATAATGGCTTACCCAGCTGTCGATGTCCAGTGCGAAGTTGCAGACAGGAGTTATTTTTAAACTAAAACTTTTCCTCCTGGAACGCCATGCGGCCTAATTATTCTCTGATGTTTTGTTCATCTGCCGATTGTCTTACAGTAATCAAAATCCTCTCAAATCCCAGTTACTCACTTCTGACACCATGTTCTATGTGGTGTATAAAAAGGATATTGCCAAAAGCTTTTATTTACATATCATGACATCAGAGATCATGTGTATGGTAAGCCAAAGTGTACAAAGGTATTTAATCCAAGCACAATAAAGACTTTCCAACCTAAGGAACAGTATATACATTTTTTGAGGGTAAGGACTTAACCAAGTGTGGAGGTGCAAGCTGCAGACAGACTGGCTGGGGGATAATAGAGACCTTGATTGATGCTGCCTGATCTTCTCAGCATTTTATATTTTGATACAAAAACAGACCTAAATTTAAAAAAAAAATTAGTGCGTCCTGTTTTCCTGTGAAATTGTATTGCACATATAGATGGTGTTTATAGAACTTGTGTTCAAGATATAAGCGTTGTTGTATGTTATAAATGTTTATGATATATGAATGATGTTAAATTTAAACAGTATTAATGATCATCAGATTATATTTGAGATACTGGCGAAGTTTCTCGTCCTTATTATCAGACCTCACATTTTCAGAGGTTTTTTTTTGGTTTTCTTTAGCTGTATCTCCATAAGGAGTCGCTGCCGCACTTCAAATAAAAGTTTGGACAAAAGAATGTCAGTGAGTTAGTAGAACCCCTGCTTTCACTGCACAGAAAGCGAAGCACTCGTTACAAGCTGCTTGATCTTAGCAGAGATATTTTTAAACCCTGAAGCACACAAATGCTGCAGCGTCCGAACAAACATCTGCTATACCGTAACGATATGAAACATCGGTAAGAATCGAACCAAGGAAACACAACTTTAATAAGTCTAGTACCCTAACCACTACACCACCACTCAAATTCTACAATTGACCCCCGCTGAACCAATCTACTAGTGTCTATCTCAGAGACATTCATTGTAATGTCATTCAATCTTCAACTTGTCATTTTTACGAATCCCAGAAAGTCATTTTGTTAACATTTTCTTTTTTTTATTAAAATCTCTCACATCCAAAATTGTTAGTGATCTAAATTGCAACATTTTCAAATAGGCTGCAATGGTCTCGAGATTATTTTGTGTGTGGGTTATTGGAAAGTTACTAACTTGCTGTAGCTATTATTAGACAAGGAAAATCTGTTCCCATTAAACGGTACAAGGATTAGAGATCACAGATTGAAAGTTTTTGCACAAAAAATGCAGGGGGAATATGAGGAAACACTTTTTACGCAGCGGGTGGTAATGACCTGGAACCCGCTGCCCACAAGGGTGGTGGGAGCAGAGATGATCAATGACTTCAAGAGGAAGTTGGATGGCCACCTGAGGGAAATAGACTTGCAGGGCTACTGGGATCGAGCTGGGAGTGGGACTGACTGCATGGCATGGACTCTATGAGCCGAATGGCCTCCTGTGCTGTAAATGACTCTGTGGCTCAATTACAGTTCATTTCATGTCTGGCATTTGGTAACAATACTGACTTCTGATAATTGAGCTTTGTAAATTCATAGTAACTGATTTCATGGTAACTCATTCCTGATTAATAATCAGCTAATTACATTCTTGGGACTTTGAGGCTGAGTGGTTCCAAGTTAACATACTCGGTGACTGGAACCGAGTTCATCTGCCAAGGCACGCTTTGGTCAATGGGTATCTGGGCTAGTCTTGTCCGCAGTACTCCAGATTGCTGTTGATGACTGACCAGGCAATCTGACTTATTAATGGAAATAAAAACAGAAAAAAGCTGGAAAAACACCACAGTCAAGGAGCTAGAAATTAGGTTGCACAGCGCCCATTTTTTAAATCCTTGAAACGGCGGGCAGGAAGCGTGCATGCACTTTCAACCAGTGAGGCGCCCGTCGAATTGGGTAAGAACAAACAAGAGGCATCCTTTACCCATTCCGGGAAGAGGCATTAGGCCTTTTTGCATATGCAAATGCTTAAGGTGCCTGCTGCAAGATTGGTTTGCCTTGAGGCAGCCAGCGACATTGCACCCTGGGAAACTCACCCCTACACAATGCCTGTAACAATTACCTTTAAATGTGGAGGTAAGAGGAACGGGATTGCAGAAATGGGCCAAATTTCTATGCAAACATTTCAACAACAATGTGCATTTATAAAGTGTCTTTAATGCAGTAAGACGTCCTAAGACGCTTCACAGGAGCTTTATGAAACACTGAGCCACATAAGGAGATATTAGGACAGGTGGCCAAAAATGTGGTCGAAAAGGTAGGTTTTAAAGAGTGCTTTAAAGATGAGAGAGGCCTAGTTGTTGTTGACTGATTTTGTTTTTCCACAGGTGCATCTTAACCTGCTGCATCCTTGGTTTTTATTTTCATATTTCCAGCATCTGCAGTACTGCATTTTTGTCTGACTTATTAATGGGACTGGTTGGACAGCTACTAGAACTGGAATTCTTTCTACTTTATTCCAGATGTCAACCTCATTATGTGTAACACTGGCAGTGTCATAAAATGCTGTAAGTATCACAGGCTTATGGTTAACATTATGTTATTAAAACACAATTCTAGATCAACAACTTGCATTAAATAGCACCTTTAACATAGTGAAACATCCCAAGGTGCTTCACAGGAGTGTTATCAACCAAAATATGAACAACAGATGATGATAAGGTTGGTCAAAGAGGTAGGTTTTAAGGATCCTCTTAAAGGAAGAGAGATAGTGAGGTGGAGAGGTTTATAGAGGGAATTTTAGAGTGTTCATGCTAGACGGCTGAAGGCACAGCCACCAGTAGTGAGGCAAAGGAAGTTGGCAATGCACAAGAGGCCCGAATTGGACGAACTCAGAGTTCTCGGAGGGTTGTAGGGCTGAAGGAGCTAACAGAGACAGGGAGGTTCAGTTAATATAAGGCACTTGTGGAACATAGGAGGTGTTCCAGAGTAGCAGAAAAGGAGGGTATAGTTCAGAATTTTTAAGGACAAATTTAAGACATATGGCAGGAATTTTTTATGTTCAAGTGCATTGCCTGGAACAGTGGCTGAAACACTTAAGAATCAGTTAGATGATTAATTGGGAAGACAGTGGAGTTGTTAGTCAGGAAATAAAGAACTTGCATTTGTAACAAACATTTCATATCCTTTGGACATTCCAAAGTACTTCACAAACAATGAATTCCTTTTTGAAGTGTAGTACTGTTGATTTGCAGGTAAGGATGGGATTCAATGGGTGGAAGAGGCATCTGCATCCATATCGAACTTGTGAAAAGGAAAGTTATTAATTTTCACATGTTAGATATGGATGCAGATGCATCCATAGGAAAGTTATTCATTTATAATAGCATCTCTGAATTAATCCTATGGTTTAATTTCCAAGCAGAAATGCTGGCACATTGTCTACATAAATTGTGTTATTGGTATGGAACTCTGATATATGTAGAAATTATGTTGTATTTGATTGTATTGAGTGTAGTGTTCAATATATACATAGTGTTTTATATATGAAATGGCAATGTATATGATGTATTGTACATAGAATTGACTTGTCTAAGGTGAGGGTATCTATCAAGGGATATGCAGGTACAGATCAGCCATGATTTAACAGAATGGTGAAGCAAGCTGATTGGCCTACTTCTCATAGTCATAGAATTATACAGCACAGAAACAGGCCCTTCAGCCCATCGTGTCTGTGCTGGCCATCAAGCACTTATCTATTCCAATCCCATTTTCCAGCACTTGGTCCGTAGCTTTGTATGCTATGGTATTTCAAGTGCTCATCTGAATACTGCTTAAATGTTGTGAGGAAATGTTCTGTTCTATACCATTAACTTACATGTATAGGTTGTGCTTTTATATATATATATATAAAACTTGTATTGAATTAATAAATTATGCTGTATGTTAAGAGATTTATTGTATATAGGAATTGTGCTATATTTGAAACTTTTGTTTTGACAAGAATTAATGATCATTACAATAGTAGGAACTGAAGTCTCCAGTCCTTAATGTCAGTCCTCGTGCTGCGGGGGGGAATTGTTTTTGTGACTGCACCAAGATGGCGGCGGCCATGGCTTCAGATGTTGCCGAGCCGCCACCGAATGTTTTCTATTTTCGGGACCCGAAGCCGGTGGCCGACCCAATATTCGAGCTCGGGGAAGCCCATCGAGCCAATCCGGGCCAGGTGCCTCTGGTGGTGGATAATGGGTCTTTCCAGTGCCGGGTGGGTTGGGCCCTGGACGAGAAGCCGCGGCTTCAGTTTAAGAATGTGTCGGCCCGGAGCCGCGGCGCCTCCCGCAGCGACACCCAGGTCGGGAACGATATCCGGAACCTGGAGGTAGTCCGCTGGCTGCTCAAGTCGCAGTTCGACAGAAATGTGGTGGTGAACTTCGATATTCAGGAGCAGGTGTTTGACCACATCTTCCAGCACATGGGCATTGCCTCTGAGGTGAGAGTTCAGCGTTTTGGGGGTGGGGGAGAAGCTTGAGACAAAACGGGCCACAATATGGCAAACTGTACATACGAATTAGGAGCAGGAGTAGGCCGCTCGGGCCCCTGGAGCCTGCTCCGCCATTCAGTAAGATCTGATTGTAACCTCGACTCCACATTCCCGCCTAGCTCCAATAACCTTTCACCCACTTGCTTATCAAGAATCTATCTATCTATCTCTGCCTTAAAAGTATTCAAAGACTGCAACCCCCATATGGCAAACCATGCCCCAGTATCACATAGTGTGACCTGATCAGGTGAGCCATGACCCGATCTGGCTCGGCGTGGTCTGATTTGATGCGCTGGGACACAATCTGGTGTAACATGCCCCAATATGGCGCACCATACACTGATATGGCAAACAGTGATCCCATCTGGCAAACCGTGACCTGGTGCAGCATGCCCCAATATTGCATAGTGACCCGATATGGTGAGCCATGACCCAACATTGCATGACGTGACCTAATCTGGTAAACCATGACCCGATATGGTGTAATTTGCTTTAATATGGAGCTCCGTGCCCTGATATGGCGAGCCATAGCACAGTGGATCAGAATTTGCTACCAAATAACGACGAGTTTACTGTGAAAGCTGTTATGCGCGTAAGGGGAAAAAACAGCAATTTGTTGAGAGGAAAGATTCATTTGAGAGTTGTGAAAGTCGCCACAAATTGATGGTCAGTTTGCTCCGCTTCTTGTATTGTGATGCACTTGACAACCCAATTGTGAGAGATAAGCTGGATGGGCTTTTCCTGTCCCTCATTTTTCATTTGTTATTCCCCCTCATCACAAGTGAATGATTATGTTTTCCAATGGCTAGATATCAACCTGACTCCAGCAACAGATAAAAAAGCAAAATACTGCCTACGCTGGAAATCTAAAACAAAAACAGAAAATGCAGAGTTGATGCTTCATCAGTTCCACAGATGCTGCCTGACCTGCTGAGCGTTTCCAGTATTTTCTGTTTTTGTTCAAGCTACTGATGGCTGCTATTGTAAGCTCTGAAAATTGTGCTAAGTGTTACTGTTTGTATCTATTACAGTTTTGCGTGGAGCATCCAGTAGTTTTAACAGAAGCACCGTGTAATCCACTGTATTCACGGCAGTTAATGTCTGAGCTCCTGTTCGAGTGCTACCATATTCCCAAGGTGTCGTATGGAATTGATGATCTTTACAGCTTCTGGCGCAATAACAAATCACCCTCCACTGGATTGATTGTCTCTTCTGGATATCACTGTTGTCACATTCTGCCAGTGCTGCACGGCAGGTTTGTTAAGCACATACATGAAAACTTTAGAAAGACACTGCACAAAGTTTGTTCAGGCCATGCATTACTTTTTTTTTATTCATTCATGGGATGTGGGCATCGCTGGCCAGGCCAGCGTTAATTGCCCATCCCTAATTGCCCTTGAGAAGATGGCGGTGAGCTGCCTTCTTGAACTGCTGCAGTCCATGTGGGGTAGGTACACCCACAGTGCTGTTAGGAAGGGAGTTCCAGGATTTTGACCCAACTACAGTGAAGGAACGGTGATGTAGTTCCAAGTCAGGCTGGTGTGTGACTTGGAGGGGAACTTGCAGGTGTTGGTGTTCCCAGGCATTTGCTGCCCTTGTCCTTCTAGTTGTCAGAGGTCGTGGGTTTGGAAGGTGCTGTCTAAGGAGCCTTGGTGCATTGCTGCAGCGCATCTTGTAGATGGTACACACTGCTGCCACTGTGCGTCGGTGGTGGAGGGAGTGAATGTTTGTAGATGGGGTGCCAATCAAGCAGGCTGCTTTGTCCTGGATGGTGTCGAGCTTCTTGAGTGTTGTTGGAACTGCACCCATCCAGGCAGGTGGAGAGTATTCCATCACAGTCCTGACTTGTGCCTTGTAGATGGTGGACAGACTTTGGGGAGTCAGGAGGTGAGTTACTCGCCTCAGGATTCCTAGCTTCTGACTTGCTCTTGCAGCCACGGTATTTATATGGCTACTCCAGTTCAGTTTCTGGTCAATGGTAGCCCCTAGGATGTTGATAGTGGGGGATTCAGCGATGGTAATGCCGTTGAATGTCAAGGGGAGATGGTTCGATTCTCTCTTGGAGATGGTCATTGCCTGGCACTTGTGTGGCACGAATGTTACTTGCCACTTATCAGCCCAAGCCTGGATATTGTCCATGTCTTGCTGCATTTCTACACGGACTGCTTCAGTATCTGAGGAGTCATGAATGGTGCTGAACATTGTGCAATCATCAGCGAACATCCCCACTCCTGACCTTATGATTGAAGGAAGGTCATTGATGAAACAGCTGAAGATGGTTGGGCCTAGGACACTACCCTGAGGAATTCCTGCAGTGATGTCCTGGAGCTCAGATGATTGACCTCCAACAACCACAACCATCTTCCTTTGCGCTAAGTATGAATCCAACCAGCGGAGGGTTTTCCCCCTGATTCCCATTTACCTCAGTTTTGCTAGGGCTCCTTGATGCCATACCCGGTCAAATGCTGCCTTGATGTCAAGGGCAGTCACTCTCGCCTCATCTCTTGAGTTCAGCTCTTTTGTCCATGTTTGAACCAAGCCTGTAATAAGGTCAAAAGCTGAGTGGCCCTGGCGGAACCTAAACTGAGCATCACTGAGCAGGTTATTGCAAAGCAAGTGCTGCTTGATGGCACTGTTGATGACACCTTCCATCACTTTACGGCTGATGGGGCGGTAATTGGCCGGGTTGGACTTGTCCTGCTTTTTGTGTACAGGACATATCTGGGCAATTTTCCGTATTGCAGGGTAGATGCCAGTGTTGTAGCTGTACTGGAACAGCTTGGCTAGGGGCGCGACAAGTTCTGGAGCACAGGTCTTCGTACTATTGCCAGAATATTGTCAGGGCCCATAGCCTTTGCAGTACCCAGTGCCTTCGGTCGTTTCTTGACATCAAGTTGAGTGAATCAAATTGGCTGAAGACTGGCATCTGTGATGCTGGGGACTTCAGGGGGAGGCCAAGATGGATCATCAACTCAGCACTTCTGGCTGAAGGTTGTTGCAAATGCTTCAGCCTTATCTTTCGCACTGATGTGCTGGGCTCCCCCATCATTGAGGATGGGGACATTTGTGGAGCCACCGCCTCCAGTTAGTTGTTTAATTGTCCACCACCATTCACGGTTGGATGTGGCTGGACTGCAGAGCTTAGATCTGATCCGTTGGTTATGGGATTGCTTAGCTCTGTCTATCGCATGCTGCTTATGCGGTTTGGCACGCAGATAGTCCTGTGTTGTAGCTTCACCGGGTTGACACCTCATTTTGAGGTATGCCTGGTGCTGCTCCTGGCATGCCCTCCTGCACTCTTCATTGAACCAGGGTTGGTCTCCTGGCTTGATAGTAATGGTAGAGTGGGGGATATGCTGGGCCATGAGGTTACGGATTGTGGTTGAGTACAGTTCTGCTGCTGCTGATGACCCACAGCGCCTCATGGATGCCCAATTTTGCATTGCTAGATCTGTTCGAAATCTATCCCATTTAGCACAGTGATAGTGCCACACAACACGAAGGAGGGTATCCTCAATGTGAAGGCAGGACTTCGTCTCCACAATGACTGTGCG
Organism: Heterodontus francisci; assembly: GCF_036365525.1. NCBI lineage: Eukaryota > Metazoa > Chordata > Chondrichthyes > Heterodontiformes > Heterodontidae > Heterodontus > Heterodontus francisci. The sequence continues at coordinate 86,274,673 of NC_090386.1, read as the reverse complement.
GTGGTCACTCCTACCAATGCTGTCATGGACAGATGCATCTGCGGCAGGCAAATTGGTGAGGACGAGGCCAAGTATGTTTTTCCCTCTTGGTTCCCTCGCCACCTGCCGCATACCCAGTCTAGCAGCTATGTCCTTTAGGACTCAGCCAGCTCGGTCAGTAGTGGTGCTACTGAGCCACTCTTGGTGATGGACATTGAAGTCCCCTACCCAGAGTACATTCTGTGCCCTTTCCACCCTCAGTGCTTCCTCCAAGTACTGTTCAACACGGAGGAGTACTGAGTCATCAGCTGAGGGAGGGCGGTAAGTGGTAATCAGCAGGAGGTTTCCTTGTCCATGTTTGACCTGATGCCATGAGACTTCATGGGGTCCAGAACCGATGTTGAGGACTCCCAGGGCAACTCCCTCCCTACTGTATACCACTGTGCCGCGACCTCTGTTGGGTCTGTCCTGCCGGTGGGACAGGACATACCCGTGGATGGTGATGGCAGTGTCTGGGACATTGTCTGTCAGGTATGATTCCTTGAGTGTGACTCTGTCAGGCTGTTGCTTGACTAGTCTGTGGGACAGCTCTCCAAACTTTGGCACAAGCTCCCAAATGTTAGTAAGGAGGACTTTGCAGGGTCAACAGGGCTGGGTTTGAACATAGAACAGTACAGCACAGTACAGGCCCTTCGGCCCACGATGTTGTGCCGAACCTTTAACCTACTCTAAGATCAAACTAACTACCTACCCTTCATTCTACTATCATCCATGTACTTATCCAAGAGTCGCTTAAATGTCCCTAATGTATCTGCTTCTACTACCACCGCTGGCAGTGCATTCCACGCACCCACCACTCTCTGTGTAAAGAACCTACCTCTGACATCTCCCCGAAACCTTCCTCCAATCACCTTAAAATTATGCCCTCTGGTGATAGCCCTTTCCACCCTGGGAAAAAGTCTCTGGCTATCCACTCTATCTATGCCTCTCATCATCTTGTACCCCTCTATCAAGTCACCTCTCATCCTTCTACGCTCCAATGAGAAAAGCCCTAGCTCCCTCAATCTTTCTTCGTAAGACATACCCTCCAGTCCAGGCAGCATCCTGGTAAATCTCCTCTGCACCCTGTCTAAAGCTTCCACATCCTTCCTATAATGAGGCGACCAGAACTGAACACAATATTCCAAGTGTGGTCGAACCAGGGCCTTGTAGAGCTGCAGCATAACCTCGCGGCTCTTAAACTCAATCCCCCTGTTAATGAAAGCCAACACACCATACGACTTCTTAACAACCCTATCAACTTGGGTGGCAACTTTGAGCGATCTATGGACATGGACCCAAGATCCCTCTGTTCCTCCACACTACCAAGAATCCTGTCTTTAAGTCTGTATTCTGCATTCAAATTTGACCTTCAAAAATGAATCACTTCACACTTTTCCAGGTTGAACTCCATCTGCCACTTCTCAGCCCAGCTCTGCATCCTGTCAATGTCCCGTTGCAACCTAGAACAGCCTTCCACACTATCCACAACTCCAGCAACCTTCGTGTCATCGGCAAACTTGCTAACCCAGCCTTCCACTTCCTCATCCAAGTCATTTATAAAAATCACAAAGAGCAGAGGTCCCAGAACAGATCCCTGCGGAACACCACTGGTCACCGAGCTCCATGCTGAATACTTTCCATCTGCTACCACCCTCTGACTTCTATGGGCCAGCCAATTTTGTATCCAGACAGCCAACTTTCCCTGTATCCCATGCCTCCTCACTTTCTGAATGAGCCTACCATGGGGAACCTTATCAAACGCCTTGCTAAAATCCATATACACCACATCCACTGCTCTTCCTTCATCAATGTGTTTTGTCACATCTTCAAAGAATCCAATAAGGCTTGTGAGGCATGACCTGCCCCTCACAAAGCCATGCTGACAGTCTCTAATCAAACCATGCTTTTCCAAATAATCATAAATCCTGTCTCTCAGAATCCTCTCCAATAATTTGCCCACTACTGACGTAAGACTGACTGGTCTATAATTCCCAGGGTTATCCCTATTCCCTTTCTTGAACAAGGGACCAACATTTGCCGCCCTCCAATCATCTGGCACTACTCCAGTGGACTGTGATGACGCAAAGATCATTGCCAAAGGCGCAGCAATCTCTTCCCTCTCTTCCCATAATATCCTTGGGTATGTCCCGTCTGGCCCCGGGGACTTATCTGTCCTCATATCATTCAAAATTTCCAGCACATCCTCCCTCTTAACCTCAACCTGTTCGAGCATATCAGCCTGTTCCATGCTGTCTTCACAAACGACCAGGTCCCTCTCACTAGTGAATACTGAAGCAAAGTATTCATTTAGGACCTCCCCTACCTCCTCCGACTCCAGGCACAAGTTCCCTCCACTATCCCTGATCGGCCCCACCCTCACTCTGGCCATCCTCTTGTTCCTCACATAAGTGTAGAATGCCTTGGTATTTTCCTTAATCCTACCCGCCAAGACTTTTTCATGTCCCTTTCTAGCTCTCCTAAGTCCATTCTTCAGTTCCTTCCTTGCTACCTTGTAACCCTCTAGAGCCCTGTCTGATCCTTGCTTCCTCAACCTTAAGTAAGCTTCCTTCTTCCTCTTGACTAGCTGTTCCACATCTCTTGTCATCCAAGGTTCCTTCACCCTACCATCCCTTCCTTGCCTCATCGGGACAAACCTATCCAGCAGTCGCAGCAAGTGCTCCTAACAACCTCCACATTTCTGCCGTGCATTTCCCTGAGAACATCTGTTCCCAGTTGATGCTCCCCAGTTCCTGCCTAATAGCATTGCAATTCCCCTTCCCCCAATTAAATATTTTCCCATCCCGTCTGCTCCTGTCCCTCTCCATGACTATAGTAAAGGTCAGGGAGTTGTGATCACTATCACCGAAATGCTCTCCCACCGAGAGATCTGCCACCTGGCCTGGTTCGTTGCCAAGCACCAAGTCCAACATAGTCTCCCCTCTAGTCGGCCTATCTACATATTGAGTCAGGAAACCTTCCTGGACACACCTGACAAAAACTGCTCCATCCAAACTATTTTCACTAAGGAGGTTCCAATCAATATTAGGGAAGTTGAAGTCACCCATGACAACAACCCTGTTACTTCTGCACCTTTCCAAAATCTGCCTCCCAATCTGTTCCTCCGTGTCTCTGTTGCTATTGGGGGGTCTATAGAAAACTCCCAACAAAGTGACTGCTCTTTTCATGTTTCTGACTTCCACCCATAATGACTCAGTAGACAAACCCTCCTCGACGACCTCCCTTTCTGCAGCTGTGATACTATCCCTGATCAGCAATGCCACTCCCCCACCTCTTTTACCTCCCTCCCTATTCCTTTTGAAACATCTAAACCCCAGAATATCCATTCCTGCCCCTGTGATATCCACGTCTCTGTAATGGCCACCACATCGTAGCTCCAAGTACTGATCCATGCTCTAAGTTCATCACCCTTATTTCTGACACTGTTTGCGTTAAAATAGACACACTTCAACTCATCATACTGGCTGCAACTTTGTCGTGTCAATTGTCTAACCTTCCTCACAGACTCTCTGCACTCTGTATCTGCCTATTCAACAGCTACCCCATCCACTGATCCGTAGCTCCGGTTCCCATCCTCCTGCCAAACTAGTTTAAACCCTCCCGAAGAGCTCTAGTAAACCTCCCACCCAGGATATTGGTGCCCCTCCAGTTCAGATGCAACCCCCCCTTCTTGTACAGGTCCCACCTTCCCCAGATGGTATCCCAATGATCCACATATCTGAATCCCTCCCTCCTACACCAGTTCTGTAGCCACGTGTTCAGCTGCACTCGCTCCCTGTTTCTAGCCTCACTAGCACGTGGCACCGGTAACAATCCTGAGATTACTACTCTGCTCGTCCTACCTTTCAGCTTCCAACCTAACTCCCTGTATTCGCCTTTCAGGTCCTCATCCCTTTTCCTAGCTATGTCATTGGTACCGATATGTACCATGACCTCTGGCTGCTCCTCCTCGTTTCCGGTGCCTAGGTCGATGCCAGGTGGTCTGTCCGGTTTCATTCCTTTTTATTGACTTTGTAGCAGCTTGCTAGGCCATTTCAGAGGGCATTGAAGTATCAACCACATTGTTGTGGGTCTGGAGTCACATGTAGGCCAGATCAGGTAAGGACAGCAGATTTCCTTCCCTGAAGGGCATTAGTGAACCAGATGGGTTTTTACAACAATCAACAATGGTTTCATGGCCATCATTAGACTAGCTTTAAATTCCAGATTTATTAATTGAATTCAAATTCCACCATCTGCTGAGGTGGGATTTGCAGAAGGTGGAATTTGAACCCATGTCCCCAGAGCAATACCCTGGGTCTCTGGGTTACTGGTCCAATGACAACACCACTACGCCACCTCCTCACCCTGCAGATTATTGCAGATTTGGCAAAGCAATAGATCACTAAGGTTGGAAATCTAAACTAAAAACTTAAAATGTGGGAATCGCATCAGAGTTTGTACAGTTAATATTTCAAGTGATCCGAAGTTCTCTTTCATGCACTGACTGACCCGCTGTACATTTCCAGCATGAATATATCTTTTAGTTACTGGTTTAATATTTGCTATCATTAGCAAAGAAACAGAAAAGTTGCATTTATAAAATGCCTTTTGTGACATCCCAAAGCATTTCACAACAAATGTATTAGTTTTAAAGTCTAGTCAGTGTTGTAAGGAAACACAGCATGGTATCACAAACTGATCTTTTTTTAGTTACCTGAGAGTGAAGACGGGGCCTCGGTTAATGTCTCATTGAAGAGATGCATCTCTAATAGTGCAGCACTCCCTCATTGCAGAACTGGAGTGTTAGCTGAGATTATACACTCAGTTCCTGGAGTGGGACTTGACCTTCCAAGTCAGAGGCAAGAGTGCTGCCCGCTGAGCCAAGTCGGACAGGTAGATTAAAAATCACTATTAGGGAAGCGGGCAAGAGGAAGCTTGATGGCATCTGGGAGAAAAGTGGAGAGCAGAAGGTTGAGACCCTGGCCCTTTGTAGCTTATACTGGATGGCTATAGAGTATGGAAGTGAGCGAACCACCAAGGTCCCCAGAGGAGGACATCTGGAATCACGGCTGGTAGTGTTGGGGCTTCAGTGAAATCTGGATGAGAAGAAGTCCAACAGGTCCCTGCTGCTGTCGGTGATATGACTCCTGTGAACCAATCAGTTTGCTGGAGGAGTAATGGCTGCAATTGGTTCCATTGTTACTGGACTAGAGAAGGAAAAATCAGAAGGGGTTCGTTCCTGCTCACTACCTAGTAATCCCCGACTAGAAAGTGGGGGCATCCTGTAGCATTGCCAGCACTCCCTTCCAATTTATATATGTATATCTTTATGTTGCTTCACATCTTCTTTCTGTGCTTGTGCTGATGAATGTTTCCTTCATGAAATGTAGGCCGGATGCTCATAACAGTAAAAGAATTAATCTGGGTGGAAGCCAGGCAGCATCATACATGCAGCGCTTGCTGCAGCTGAAGTACCCTGGACACTTACCGGCAATAACACTCAGCAGAATGGAAGAAATTCTCATTGAGCATTGCTACGTTGCTGCCGACTATATGGAAGGTAATTATAGCTGTAGTTCTGTACATACATTCCTTGGGGGAGGGGGGGGAAAGCAACTCGGGCAGAGATTGCATCATCTACAAGGTTAATGTCATGTGTTCCTTGTGATCTCCTGGATTGGATTTGATTGTCTGAGGGGGTCAGGGGGTAATTTTCCAGAGTATTTTATCCCTTAACAGCCCTGGATTTTATCCTGTTTCTCAACCTCTCTCAGGAGGTTGCAGGTAAGATTGTTGGTGGTGGGGAGAGGGTTGGCAGGTGGGTGTGAAGAGGAAATATTTAGTCAGGATGCTCCAGCCATCATAGGGTAGCTTAATGTACCAGCTAGTCATTTCCTGTCCGTTCAACTTCCTAAATTTTAACTTCATTGATGTCACCATCCTAGAAAAGGGATGTTCTGATTTGGTTTATCTTTCTTCGGATGGTATGTTTTTATTTTATTTACTTATTATTTTGAGATACAGCACTGAAACAGGCCCTTCAGCCCACCGGGTATGTGTCAACCACCATTTATACTAATCATAGCTATACATTAATCTCATTACCCTCTCACATCCCCGCCTACCTGGGCTAGGGGCAATTTATAATGGCCAATTTACCTATCAACCTGCAAGTCTTTGGCTGTGGGAGGAACCCAGAGCACCCGGCGAAAACCCACGCGATCACAGGGAGAACTTGCAAACTCCGCACAGGCAGTACCCAGGATCGAACCCGGGTCCCTGGAGCTGTTAGGCTGCGGTGCTAACCACTGCACCACTGTGTTCTCCTGTTAGATTGTACAACCATTTCCCAATGGTGTAGTGGGTAAAGACCTCCCTCCCCATCCACCCATCCACCCCCCCCCCCCCCCCCACTTCCCCCTGATATATTACCACACTATGAAGGGCCAGAACATCTCACATTTTGTTCCATTCTGTACTAACATAGCTGATTTTATTTAGTCAGCATTGAGCTGTCAGAAATGGCTTCAGCTCCCCTGCAGTCAGGACTCGGTCTCATGATTACCTCCAAGGAATCCCTGCTGAAAAGTATACGCTGTAGATGTGAGATGGGAACAGTGTGATGCACTGCAGGGTTGAATAGCATTGATGTCCAAGCATGAACATGAAGAATATCCACAGTAGTTGTTGAAGTGGAGAGAAAATTGGAAAGGGGGAAAAATGTGGGCATATTTGGCCTTTCTAAAATTTATATTTTTATAAAATTTTATAAAATGTTTTACTTCAATATTTCATTGGTCCATTTCTGCTGTAATTTGAAAATATAATTTTGTTCTGAATGATTCCGAGATTGTTTTTACATGTGATAGAAGGTTTTGGAGGCTTGTGGTTTTATTGGGTTCAGTAGTATAGTGGTTATGTTACTGGAAAATTAAGCTAGAGGTATGGACTGTTAATCCTAGCGCAAAGGAAGATGGTTGTGGTTGTTGGAGGTCAATCATCTGAGCTCCAGGACATCACTGCAGGAGTTCCTCAGGGTAGTGTCCTAGGCCCAACCATCTTCAGCTGCTTCATCAATGACCTTCCTTCAATCATTAGGCCAGAAGTGGGGATGTTCGCTGATGATTGCACAACGTTCAGCACCATTCGTGACTCCTCAGATACTGAAGCAGTCCGTGTAGAAATGCAGCAAGACCTGGACAATATCCAGGCTTGAGCTGTTAAGTGGCAAGTAACATTGGCGCCACACAAGTGCCAGGCAATGACCATCTCCAACAAGAGAGAATCTAACCATCTCCCCATGACATTCAATGGCATTACCATCGCTGAATCCCCCACTATCTACCTCCTAGGGGCTACCATTGACCAGAAACTGAACTGGAGTAGCCATATAAATACCGTGGCTACAAGAGCAGGTCAGAGGCTAGGAATCCTGTGGCGAGTAACTCACCTCCTGACTCCCAAAGCCTGTCCACCATCTACAAGGCACAAGTCAGGAGTATGATGGAATACTCTCCACTTGCCTGGATGGGTGCAGCTCCAACAACACTCAAGAAGCTCGACACCATCCAGGACAAAGCAGCCTGCTAGATTGGCACCCCATCTACAAACATTCACTCCCTCCACCACCGACGCACAGTGGTAGCAGTGTGTACCATCTACAAGATGCACTGCAGCAATGCACCAAGGCTCCTTAGACAGCACCTTCCAAACCCACGACCTCTACCAACTAGAAGGACAAGGGCAGCAAATACATGGGAACGCCACCACCTGCAAGTTCCCCTCCAAGTCACACACCATCCTGACTTGGAACTATATCGCCGTTCCTTCACTGTCGCTGGGTCAAAATCCTGGAACTCCCTTCCGAACAGCACTGTGGGTGTACCTACCCCAAATGGACTGCAGCGGTTCAAGAAGGCAGCTCACCACCACCTTCTCAAGGGCAATTAGGGATGGGCAATAAATGCTGGCCTCGCCAGTGACGCCTACATCCCATGAATGAATTAAAAAAAATCCGGAGTTGTGAGTTCAAAGCTCACCATGCATTTGGGAATTTTAAATCTGGAATCAAATAAATATTGATGTGACCATGAAACTACCAGATTATTGAACAAGTTGGGTTCTTTTTTAACAACAATGTCCTTTAGGGAAGGAAACCTGACGTCCTTACCTGGTCTGGCCTTCGTGTGACGCCAAATCCACAGCAATCTGGTTGACTCTTAACCTCCTTTGCAATGGCCTAGCAAACCACTCACTTGATTCAAAGCTACTGCGACAGACTCCAGTGGTTCAGGAAGGTGGCTCAGCACCACCTTCTCAAAGGCAATTAGGGGGGAACAATAAATGTGATTGATTGATTGAATTTTTTTTTTAAATGGAGCTATGATAACAAGGTCTTCTGCCTTTTCTTTAAGTGCTAACTTCCATCAGTTTATATATTTTTTTCAATCTTCCATGCTCAGTTATGCATCTATTGTGCTAGACTTGGAGCTGATTAGATTCATTTTGGAAATATATCAGATATAGTCTTGGCTTACTAAATTTAGGGAATTATTGTTTTGGAACCTTAATACACATGTGACTGTGAAACCCTGACCACAGGGTTGGGGTGATTTATTGATTTTTTAAATATAACTTAGCCACCCCATTTCCATTTACTGGGTATTGAGCCCCATTTTATACAACATATGTTTTGTGCATGGTGATTTATGGTTCTGTTGAGCTACTGGCAGAACATTGTCATTGTTTTTACAGTTGTCAAGTTCTCAAACAAAAGCACAGACAGCAACTACATGACAATGTTAAATACACTGTTTTTCTGAGTAGTCTTCATAACATCTGTAAACTGTTCACTCCTACAATCATAAATTTAATTTTCAGGAACATCAGAAGTATCTACAGTATAGCGCCAACAGTAATGACTTGCTTTTATTACCCCTTTTAATGTAATAGAATGTCCTAAGATGCTTCACAAGTACATAGACAAAAATTGACACCAAGCTAAAAGAGGAGATGTGAGGACAGGTGACTAAGAGCTTGGTCAAGGAGATAGGGTTTAAGGAGCATCTTGAAGGAGGCAGAGAGGTTTGGGGAGGGAATTCCAGATGTTAGGGCCCAGGCAGCTGAAGGCATAGCCACCAATTATAGGTGAAGAAAATGAGGATGCACAAGAAGCCAGAGGTGCAGTAACAGAGTTATTAATCGGGTTGTAGGGCTGAATAAGGGTACATAGATAGGGTGGGGCAACAGTTTTGGGAACCAGGATGAGAATTTTATAATTGAGGCATTGTTTCATCTGGAGCCATTGTAGTTCAGCGAGCATATGGGTGATCAGGACTTGGTGCGAGTCAGAACATGGGCAGTGTCTTTCCAGAAAACGCAGTCTTTGTACTCCAAGCTCCATCTTTGGATTGATAATCCTGAACCTGATTTTTTTTTTAAATGTGTGTCAACTTACTTTAAGTGGAGGAGACATCTTCAGACTGTACGTCACTTCCTTGCACTCACCCATCTGTTATCACTAGCTTAATGAAGTACATGTTGACTGGTGGCAGGGTTGGCTGGAGTGGAGTGCCACTCCCTAGTTAGTGTACCAGCTCTCTGTAGTTGATACCATTTTGCCAAGTGTTTTTTTTTAAAGTGACCCTAACACTCCCTTCCTCCTTTTGGCTTGTCACCATCTCTTGTCACTATTTCATGGAGGTCAAATGCAATGCAGATCTTAATCTGTAATCATGGATTCAGCTATGTGTCCTGTTGCTGGCTCAAATTCATACAAGAGGCAACTGGAGAAAGATGCAGGAGACCAGGTAATCTGTTTCTTTTCTAAATTATGTTGTTTAAGGGATAAATGTCAGTCAGGACACTGGGCTGAACTCCCCTACTCTTCTTCAAAATACTGTTATGGTATTTTTTTTTTCTTCTTGGATTGTGGGTGTCATTGGTAAGGCCAGCATTTGTTGTCCATCCCTAATTGCCCTTGAAGGTGGCGGTGAGCTGCCTTCTTGAACCGCTGCAATCCAGGTGCAGGTAAACCCACAGTGCTGTTAAGGATTAAGTTCTAGGATTTTGTTTCAGTGACAGTGAAGGAACAATGATATATTTTCAAGTCAGGATGGTGTGTGACTTGGAGGGGAACTTGCAGGTGGTGGCATTCCCCATCTGCTACCCTTGTCCTTCTAGGTGGAAGAGGTCATGGGTTTGGAAGGTGCTGTCGAAGGAGGCCTGGTGAGTTGTTGCAGTGAATCTTGTAGATGGTACACACTGCTATCACTGTGCGTCAGTGGTGGAGGTAGTGAATGTATAAGGTAGTCGATGGTGTCGAGCTTCTTGAGTGCTGTTGGAGCCGCACTCATTCAGGCAAGTGGACAGTATTCCATCACACTCCTGATTTGTGCCTTGTGGATGGTAGATTGGCTTTGGGAAGTCAGGAGGTGAGGTAACCCCCAGGATGTGTTAGTGGGGGATTCAGTGATGGTAATGCCATTGAATGTCACGGGGAGATGGTCAGATTCTCTCTTGTTAGAGATGGTCATTGCCCGGTACTTGTGTGGCCAGAATGTTACTCACCCCTTATCAGCCCAAGCCTGGATGTTGTCCAGGCTTTGCTGTATCTGGACACGGGCTGCTTCAGTATCTGAGTTCCAAATGGTACTGAACATTGTATAATCATCAGTGAACATCCCCACTTATGACCTTATGATGGAGGGGTCATTGATGAAGCAGCTGAAGTTAGGCCTGGGTCACTACTGTGAGAAACTCTTGCAGCAACGTCCTGGAGCTGAGATGATTGGCATCCAACAACCACAACCATCTTCTTTTGTGCTAGCTATGACTTCTAACCAGTGGAGTGTTTTCCTCCTGATTCCCATTGACTCCAGTTTGGCTAGGGCTCCTTGATGCTGCACTCGGTCAAATCTTGCCTTGATATCATGGGCTGTTACATTCACCTCACCTCTGGAGTTCAGTTATTTTGTGCATGTTTGGACTAAGGCTGTAAGCAGGTCAGGAGCCGGGTGGCCCTGGTGGAACCCAAACTGAGGATCGGTGAGCAGGTTATTGCTCTGTATGTGGCACTTGATAGCACTGTCGACCACACATTCCATCATTTTGCCGATGATTGAGAGTAGACTGATGGTACAGTAATTGGCCGGGTTGGGTTTGTCCTGCTTTTTGTGGATAGGTCATACCTGGGCAATTTTCCACATTGTCGGATAGATGCCAGTGTTGTAGCTGTACTGGAACAGCTTGGCTAGGGGTGCAGCTGGTTCTGCAGCATAAATCTTCAGTACAACAGCTGGGGTGTTGTCAGAGCCCATAGCCTTTGCAGTATCCAGTGCCTTCAATCATTTCTTGATATCAAGTGGAGTGAATCGAATTGGCTTAAGGCTGGCATCTGTGATGCTGGGACCTCAGGAGGAGGCGGAGATGTGGACAGTTTAAACTGTGGAGTCTCCTTCCCTCAGGTAGTGAATTGTTGTTTGAGATTTTTAAAATGTCAAATGTTAATTTTTTTTTCTTTTACTTTCTCTTTTTCTTTTTCACTTCATCCAACCTTTCGTTTTATTTGACATTGGATTAACCTGCTCTGTTTCACTCTCCTCATTCCTTCTTCTGATTTTTTCTTAATCCTTAAATCTCATTGGTTAAGGAGATAGACTGTTAGTCCTGCCATTCATTGAGATCGCGGATGTCCTGTTGCCCTCGCCATGCTGGTATTGGCTCATATGCTAATACTTCTAGCAACTTACAGGGCAAAAAAGAAGTTTGTCAGGAAAAGGTCTAACTAAGTGGGCATGCTGTGTTCCAACAAATTCCAGCCCAGTCATTTGGGTAGGAGCCTTCATAAGAAAGTTGTTACGTCCTTTCCCACCCACTGCAAAAATTATAAATTAAGTTAATTTTTTTGTTTAGCTTTATTGGATTTCTGCATAACAGTAGAAATAGAGTGTGAGGGGAAATCTACCGCCTTTAATTTTATAGATGAAACTTACAAAATTCTTATAGGGTGTGACAGGGTAGATGCAGACAGGTTGTTTCCCCTGGCTGGTGAGGGGGACATAGTCTCAGAATAAGGAGTAGGCCATTTAAGACTGAGGTGAGGAGGAATTTCTTCACTCACAGCATGGTGAATCTTTGGAATTTTCTACCCCAGAGGGCTGTGGAAGCTCAATCATTGAGCATGTTCAAGACAGAAATCGATAGATATCTAGATACTAATGACATCAAGGGATATGGGGATAATGCAGGAAAGTGGTATTGAGGTATATGATCAGCCATGTTCTAATTGAATGGTGGAGCAGGCTCGAAGGGCTGAATGTCCTACTCCTCCTATGTTCCTAGTTTTGACTTAGGAAACTATTACATTCAATCTTGACACTCCATGGCATTACCTTCGGTGAATCGTCCACCATTAACATCCTGGGGTTGCTGTTGACCAGAAAACTCGTGGACTAGCCACATAAAGGCCATCGTTACTACAGCATTTCAGAGGCTGGGCATTCTGCATCGAATAGTTCATCATCTGGCTCCTCCTCTTCACCTGCCACCAGGAGTGTGATGAAGTACCCTCCATTTGCCTAATGGCTGCAACTGCAACAACGCTCAAGAAGCTCAACACCGTTCAGGACAAAACAGTCTACTCAATCAACATCCCATCCACCAGCTTCAGCATCCACTCTCTCCATTATCTGTATCCTATGGCTGCAGTCTACAGAAAGCACTGCAGCAATTCGCCATGGCTTCTTCTGCAACACCTCCCAAATCCCTGACCACCTCCACTTAGAAGGACAAGAGAATCAGGTACGTGGAAACTCTGCCAACTCCAAATCTCTCTCAATCCTGACTTGCACATATACCAGCCGTTCCTTCATTTTTGCTGGGTCAAAATCCTGGTATTCCCTACCTAACAGCACTGCTGGGCGTACCTTCTCCTCACGGACTGCAGCAGATCAAGAGGATGGCCCACCACCAGCTTTTGAATGGCAGCTAGAGATGGCCAATTAATGCTGGACTTGCCATCGACGTCTATATCATGAGAATGAATTTAAAAAGTCCCTTCATTGCCCCAAATATTAGGAAGAAGAGAAATCACACAAAAAATTAAAAGGATTAAACTATTTTTTGCTGAAGGTGCTGTTATGAAGTTTTTATGAGAATGCATGAGATGAGAAACCTAAACTCAGACATTTGTGTCTTGAATTTTGAGTCGCAGTTGAAAAATGGTTTTGATGCAATTATTTACCTATTTGCAGAACTCGACCTGTGGAAGCTCCCAGACTTCTACGTGAAGAATATTCACAGGATGCAGTTGCCTTTTAACAACAAGCTGCTGGCCAGCACTTTGACAGCAGAGGAGAAGATGGAACGGAGGCAGCAACAGATTCGCAGGCTGCAGGAGCTCAACGCACGGCGCAGGGAAGAAAAACTACAGCTCGATCAGGAGAGGCTTGAGAGACTGCTCAGCATTCAGGTAAGGGATCAGGGCCACAGTTTTTCCAATATTAACATCTGTGCCAGTATTCCACAAGAGCAGGTCAACTGCTGCCAGGATTCTGCTTATACCATTTGGAAAAATCAACAACTTGCACGTTTCATGTCCTCGGGGTGTCCCAAGGAATTTAAAAGTGTGGTCTCTTTTTGGTAGGCAGGTGTGGCAGCCAGTTTGTGAACAGCAAGATCCCACAAATAATGAGATAAATTAGTAAATTGGTTTTATTTTTGTGGTTTCAGTTGAGGTCAGCACACTGGAAGAACTTCAGGCTCCTCAATAAATTGCTGTGACTTTTGACCTCCATCTGAACACGATGTAGTGTCTCACATCCTTTTTTTTCATTCTTTTATGGGATGTGGGCTTCGCTACCAAGGCCAGCATTTGTTGCCCATCCCTAATTGACCTTGACAAATGAGTGGCTTGCTGGGCCATTTCAGAGGGCAGTTAAGAGCCAACCACGTGGCTGTAGATCAGGAGTCACATGTAGGCCAGACCAGGTAAGGACAGCAGATTTCCTTCCCTAAATGACATCATTAGTGAACCAGATGGGTTTTTACAACAATTGATAGTTTCATGGCACCATTACTGAGACTAGTTATCAATTAATTGAATTATTAATTAATTGAATTTAAATCTCACCAGCTGCCGTGGTGGGATTTATACGTGTCCCAGGGTATTAGCCTGAGTCTCTGGATTACTAGTTCAGTTACATTACCACTATGCACTATCTCTGTCTCAAATGATGGCACTACTGACAATGCTGCATTCTCTCACTGCCACAAGAAAGTGTTGGCTTGGAGTGGGTTTGAACCCACAATCTTCTGATTTGGGCAAGAGTTCTACCAGCTGAGCCAAGCTGACACTTGAACCATTACATTCTTTTCTGTGCCACTAGCTATTGATCATGAAGGAATAGACAGTGCAATTCCCAAGATATCTGTTCAAAAGCTCAACTTTCCATGGAGTAAAAACAGACTCAATCAATCACTGCATTAGTGGCTCTGCTTATGACCTTTCATGCAAGTGAAATAGTTAAATCCAACCCATGTCCATCTTGCCTAGCTAAACTGACAACAAGTACAAAGCATTGTGCCCTTTTTCAATTTCCCTAATTAATTAAATCTAAACGTTCAGTTTTGGCTCCTTGTTACTGAAATATCTAGCAACTGCAGGTTGTGTTAGCCAAGAGTTCAAAACAACAGGCGGTAACTACTGATTCATTACTTTGCTCTCTTGTCTTCCTGATGATGCCTGGGACTAAATGGATAGCTCTTTCAAAGGGCTGCCACAGGCACAATGGGCCGAGTGTCTGCCTCCTATGTTGTAAGATTCGGTGATCCTTCCAGCCTATATTTTCTGCATCATCCCTCTGCTTCTTATTCCTCCCCTGTGCGCATGCGTGTGTGTTTGTTTCTTGCTGTGCGAGGAGGAAGGAGGAGCATTGTTTTCTGGAGGCAAATGGATTGCGTGGGGCGTGCACAGAGCAGGCAGTCGGCAAAAAAAACCTTTCAGCCTAATCAGGCGAATACTTCAAATACTTCTATAGAGTGCAAACACGGATTCTCGAAGCATATGAACCAAGAATTAGATGCACAATGAACACTTAATTGAGAATAGAATCTACAGTGGTTGTTGTAGGAAAATAATGCACATTGTAGAAAGGTTTCTAAATTCCTTCTCCCACTATGCTGCTATTTTCTATGAAGCCAGTACTGCAGCTCACAAATGAAGCTTGCTCATTCTCTACACTGGCGGAAATTAAAAAGTAAATAATTCATGCAGACTTTCCACATGTTGCGTTTAACATTATAGAGTCCTCTTGTTTATAATTTTCATCAAAAAAATTAACATCATTACGATTGAAGTGTTAAGAAATTGGTGAGGCAACTGGAATATGCCATTACAAGTCTGGAAAAGTAATTTCTGTTTTCTCCACAGTTAAACGGACTGCGTCTGACATTTTAATAAATGAATTCACATTTGCTGGGATATAGCAGGATGATTGCTGTACTGATTTCCTGCCACTAGAGGGTAGCGACTGGTTCAATTCATAAAAAAACTTGCACAGTAGCCCTAAACCATACAGGAGGAAAGGGGTTTGTGAAAACTTGAACATTAATTACATAGAACATACAGCACAGAGACAGGCCATTTGACTCAAATGGTACATGCCGGTGTTTATGCTCTAAATGAGCCTCCTCCCAACCCTCTTCATCTTGCCTTGTCAGCATATCCTTCTATTCATTTCTCCCTCGTGTTCATCTAGCTTCCCTTTAAATGTGTCATATTTTTTGACAATGAGAGCCAGGTTGTCCTTTTCTGTGAATAATGTAATCAGGTTTACTACCTTCCAGTAATTCAGCCTAATTCATAGATCTAGCCATTTTTATAACTTTTCCTTGGTTGCTTGTTCTCTGGAGGCAAATGGATTGCGTGCGCTGCGTACAGAGCAGATAGGTGGCAAAGAAACCTTTTAGTCTAATCAGGCAAATACTTCAGCTGCTCCCATGTAAGTGCTAACATGGATTCTCGCTTGGGTTTTTACAATGTATTCTTGGGCCTTGATTTTAACTCTGGTGGCTTTTGCTGGATAACACTTCTGTGGAGAACCTTGGGTACACTGTTTGTGGCATGTAGGGCAACTGAACTAAGACCACCATTGTTTGATTGTGAAAGAAAGAGATACTTGCATTTATATAGCACTTTTCAAATTCAGCTTCTTTCTTTACAAAGTGTCTTTTTATATTAAATGTTCCCCGGTACTTCACATGATTACTTTTGGAATGCAGTGACTGTTATGGCAAACATAGCAGCTCGTCTGTATCATTAATACCCACAGACATCAATCAGATGAATGACGCGTTATTCTGTTTTTTTTTTGGAGGTATTGGGTGAACGGGGAAACCTTGACCAAGACCCCAGAATTCTCTGTGGAACTGCATACAAGTGAGGAATCCAGCTTTGAGAAGGGAGCTTTCCATTTGAATGCAGCCTTATACATTGGCTGTGATGTCCTTTGGCAGAATAAAAGTGTCCATAATTTAGCACTAATTAGCAATCCCTTTCAAAAAGGTTGGTGTATGAAATAGAAATGTTAGACTGATGCAACAGAAATGTTAGACTGATGCAACAGAAAGTGTCCTTCTGATTTGGGATAAAGGCACTTTGTTGGGAGAGTACTTTATTCTGCACCTAACCATGACAGAGTCTAAATGAGCAAAGAAAGTTTAATTTCCCATCATTGAGCTCATTTACCTTGACAGAATGGGGCTGATCTGTATAAACAGCAAGCTTGTTCAGCATAATATATTATTGTCCTGTCTTCGTTACTTTAGGAGCTTTTGGAAGAAGGCATGACTGAACGATTCAAGCGAGCTCTGTTGGAAATGAACATGGATTCCGCAGAGGAACTGCAGTCATATATTAACAAACTCAGTCTGGTCATTGAACAAACCAAACAAAAAATCCTGCAGGCAGAGGTGAACGTGGAGGTGGATGTTGTCGACACGAAGTCAGATGTAAGTAATGATGGCAACTGATCATGTGGTCACTTACCCTTGGCACTTTTTTGACTGGTACTGGGCCTGCTTGCATGCCTGCCAGCAAACCCTTTGGCATGCAGCTATTCTTCACACGTTAAGGTAGTGTCGACAATCTGTTTGGCTGCAGAGCCTGATCTTGTGCTCAGTTGACGCCAGGACATACACATTTTCTAACAGGGCTCAGAGAAAAAAAAGACTTGCATTTATATAAAGCTCCTTTCAGGATTTCCCAAAGTGCTTTACAACCAATGAAATACTTTTAAAGTATAGTCACTCTTGTAGGAAATGCAGCAGCCAATTTGCACATAACAGCGTTCCACAACAGTGATGTGAAACGGCAGATTTTTTTTTTATTCATTCATGGTATGTGAACATCGTGGGCAGGGACAACATTTTTTGCCCATCCCTGATTGTGCTTAAGAAGGTGGTGGTGAACTGACATCTTGAACTGATGCAGTTCATCTGGTGTAGGTCACCCACAGCGCTGTTAGGAAGGGAGTTCCAGGCTTTTGACCCGGCGAAGGAACGGCGATTATAGTTCCACGTCTGGATGGTGTGTGACTTGGAGGGGAACTTGCAGGTGGTGGCATTCCCATGCATCTTTTTTTTGAATTCTTTCATGGGATGTGGGCGTCACCGGCAAAGTGTATTCCATCACACTCCTGACTTGCGCCTTGTAGATGGTGGACAGGCTTTGGGGAGTTAGGAGGTGAGTTACTGACCACAGAATTCCCAGTCCCTGACCTGTTCTTGTAGCCACAGTATTATATGGTCAGTCCAGTTAAGTTTCTGGTTAATGGTAACCCTCCAGGCTGTTGATGGTGAGGGATTTAGCAATTCTGATGCTGTTGAATGTCACGGGGAGATGGTTAGATTCTCTTTTGTTTGAGATAGTCATTTCCTGGTACTTGTGCAGTGTGACTGTTACTTGCCACTTATCAGCCCAAGCCTGAATGTTGTCCAGGTCTTGTTGCATGTGGACATGGACTGCTTCAGTATCTGGTGAGTTACAAATGGCACAGAACATTGTGCAATCATCAGCGAACATTCCCATTTCTGATCTTATGACGGAGGGAAAATCATTGATGAAGCAGCTGAAGATGCTGGAAATCTGAAATTAAAAACAGAAAATTCAGGTCTGGCAATATCTGTGGAGACAGAAACAGAGTTAAGATTTCAGGTCAATGAGTTCTGAAGAAAGGTCAATCATCATATCATCTGTTTTTAGTGATGCTGTTTGAGGGATAAATTTTGGCCAAAAGACCAGGGAGAACCGCCCGCACCCACCCTGCTTTTGTCCGAAATAGCCATGGGATCTTTCACATCCCTCTGAGGAGGCCGATGGGGCCTCAGTTTAACGTCTATCTGAAAGACATGTCAATAGTAGCGTCTGAGCCCATTACCCATCTTGAGACCATCTGACATTTGCACAGAAAGAGGATCTTCTGGTTCCTGTAGCTTCATGTCACACCTCACCGTGCAATTCCGACTAAGCCGTGGAGAACTTGTTTCTGTCAATTACCTTTTACATTGGCTTTGTTTCTACTTGATTTACACTACATAGTTTGGGGATATTTTAATCTAATTGGTGAGGCAGGAAACCCACCAGATTGACTGGAACTGCCAGTTTTACATCTTGTCCAATATTAATCCCCACCCACTTCACTGGAGAGCGAAATCAGGCGGGCTGTAAAACCACCCTGGCACCCGATCCTTAGTGTTTCCCGATGGTGGCTAAGGTTAAAATGAATCCCTTTGTGTCCATGAGAAGTTGAAAACATGTTGAGTTGGCAGAAGTTGTATATTGTAACTGGCCTATTACAATCAAACCCTTATGAGAACAGAGGTAGTTTGCCAGAAAATGTTTTGTTTGAATTTGGATTTCTGTGAAATTGCAGATGAATCTGGATTAAGAGCCTATGAAGGAATGTAAACTTGGACTTTGTCTGGCTTGAGATAATTTCTTTGTCCCCTTGCCAACTACAGTTGAGGTGAAGTCAGATTGTGGGGGTTGGCTGCTACTGGTGTAATGAGATGGATAGGAGCAGGTTGCCTGAGCTGTTGGTCCATAATGTACGACATGGATGGAGAACCGAAATAAAGGTGGAAACATGCACCTCCAATGGATTAGTTAGTAAATACATTGCCGGATGTGAAACAGTGCTAAATGGATCAGGCAACTAGTAATTGTAGCTCCCAGTCTGTGTTGAGGTCGCTGATCTCAGTCCAGTTGGTACCAGACATTACAACTGGTCTCAGCATTTCTTAGGGAGACAAAATGACAGACAAGGTTCATGTTCATCATTAACTGAATGTATCTGGTGTAGAGCATGGCTACCCCACCCGAACCCGGGACGGGACCTGACGACATGTGTCGGGCTCGGGTCGGGTCGCTCTTCCGGGTCCGGCATTCAGGCCCAGTGACAGCCAGGACATCAAGGTGGTAAATACTGCACACTAGTCTCCAGTGAGCGATTCCATCCAAGGTAGAGCACAACCTCTTGAATATAATGAACTTCATTCCAGTGGTCAGGTCGGGTGCGGGAAAAAATGAAAGGGCTTGGGTCGGAACTGGTTCTGCTGGGCTCGGGTCAGGTTTCATTTGCAGACCCGAGCAGGCCTTTAATCTGGTGTCTCTCATTATAGTTTACTGTTTGATCCCACAGCAGATTTATTTTTATGTTGATGTGTGTTAATTTAAATTATTGAAGTCCTGGACACATTCAGTGACCAGAACTGTAAGTGTGTGAGGGAGACTGTGTCTGTGAAGGATCTGGAGGTAACTAGTGCAGGTTGCTGCTGGATAACCTCCAACAATAGTAGGCAGCAGAAAATAAAACCCCTGGACAGCATGTGGTAATAGATGTTTTTGACATCGGTAACAAGGAAGCAGTGCTAATACCAGTAATACAAAGTATTTACAATACAGAAACAGGCCATTTCAGTCCAACAGGTCCATGCAGCGTACATGCTCCAAATTAGTCTCCTTTTGCCCTTCTTCATCTAACCCCATCAACATACCCCTACATTCCTTTCTGCTTTATCCAGCTTCCGCTTAAGTTCATCTATGCTATTCACTGTAACTACGTGAAATAGTGAGTTCCTATTCCAGCCACGCTGGGTAAAGAAGGTTCTTGTGAATTCCCTATTGGATTCATGACCCCTAGTTCTGGTCTCGCCTGCAAGTGGAAATGTCATTTCTATATCCACCCTATCAAATTAAAGACCTTTTTCGGGCCACCTCTCAGTCTTCTTGAGAGAAAAGAGCCCCAGCCTGTTTAATCTTTCCTGATGGGGATAACTGTTCTGTCCTGGGATCATTCTAGTAAATACTTTTTGCACCTTTAAGTCCTTTTTATAATATCGAGATTAGAATTGTGCACAGTACTCCCAAGTGTGTTGCAACCAAGACCAACTGGCACCAGGCTTAGCTAAAATGCATGTGTTTGTCCCTAAATATCTTGCAGCAAATGTTTGAGATTCCCCATGCTGTGTCTTTCCCATCTGTGGTATAAACCCACCCCTAAAAGCGATGCGAACATCACTAATGACAAATGAAGAGTTTTCTGCTTTGATTTTGCAAGACAGAGTTTAAGAAGGAGATGTAGCAAAGAAAAGTGGGAGACAAAGGAGACATTTATATTAAAGTTTCTTGCCTGTTATCACCATCAGCTACATCATGACCTCTGAGTCTGCTTACTTTCCTTTTCCTCATTTCTTGAGGCTCTGGGCTTTCCCCTTTCCAAGTGGTTATTTGCTACTTTCATTATTGGCCAATTTCAATTTTGTCCCCAATCAGATTCCACCAAAAATGATTCTACATTTGTAATTTCCTATGTTACAACAGTGACGATAGCTGCGAAGAACTTCGCTGGCTGTAAAGTGCTTTGGGATGCTTGATGGCCATGAAAGGTGCTATTGGGGTTCGTGTTGCTGGTTTACTGCCCCGCTGCATCTTCCAGCAAATGACCGTTACATCCAGCCTCAGCAGAAGCCCTCAGTACTGTCCTTCCGTTCCTCCCCAGCTTCCACCATCCCTCCTTCCTTCTGTCCCTTCCTCCTTCCTTCTGTCTGTCCCTCCCTCCCTCCTTCCTTCTGTCTGTCCCTCCCTCCCTCCTTCCTTCTGTCTGTCCCTCCCTCCCTCCTTCCTTCTGTCTGTCCCTCCCTCCCTCCTTCCTTCTGTCTGTCCCTCCCTCCCTCCTTCCTTCTGTCTGTCCCTCCCTCCCTCCTTCCTTCTGTCTGTCCCTCCCCCCCTCCTTCCTTCTGTCTGTCCCTCCCCCCCTCCTTCCTTCTGTCTGTCCCCCCCTCCTTCCTTCTGTCTGTCCCCCCCTCCTTCCTTCTGTCTGTCCCCCCCTCCTTCCTTCTGTCTGTCCCCCCCTCCTTCCTTCTGTCTGTCCCCCCCCTCCTTCCTTCTGTCTGTCCCCCCCTCCTTCCTTCTGTCTGTCCCCCCCTCCTTCCTTCTGTCTGTCCCCCCCTCCTTCCTTCTGTCTGTCCCCCCCTCCTTCCTTCTGTCTGTCCCTCCCCCCCCCTCCTTCCTTCTGTCTGTCCCTCCCCCCCCTCCTTCCTTCTGTCTGTCCCTCCCTCCCTCCTTCCTTCTGTCTGTCCCTCCCTCCTTCCTTCCTTCTATCTGTCCCTCCCTCCCTTCCTTCTGTCTGTCTGTCCCTCCCTCCTTCCTTCCTTCTGTCTGTCCCTCCCTCCTTCCTTCCTTCTGTCTGTCCCTCCCCTCCTTCCGCCCCTCTCTCCCCTCCCCTCCCTCCTTCCGCCCCTCTCTCCCCTCCCCTCCCTCCTTCCGCCCCTCTCTCCCCTCCCCTCCCTCCTTCCGCCCCTCTCTCCCCTCCCCTCCCTCCTTCCGCCCCTCTCTCCCCTCCCCCCCTCCTTCCGCCCCTCTCTCCCCTCCCCTCCCTCCTTCCGCCCCTCTCTCCCCTCCCCTCCCTCCTTCCGCCCCTCTCTCCCCTCCCCTCCCTCCTTCCGCCCCTCTCTCCCCTCCCCTCCCTCCTTCCGCCCCTCTCTCCCCTCCCCTCCCTCCTTCCGCCCCTCTCTCCCCTCCCCTCCCTCCTTCCGCCCCTCTCTCCCCTCCCCTCCCTCCTTCCGCCCCTCTCTCCCCTCCCCTCCCTCCTTCCGCCCCTCTCTCCCCTCCCCTCTCTCCCCTCCCCTCCCTCCTTCCGCCCCTCTCTCCCCTCCCCTCTCTCCCCTCCCCTCTCTCCCCTTCCGCCCCTCTCTCCCCTCCCCTCCCTCCTTCCGCCCCTCTCTCCCCTCCCCTCTCTCCCCTTCCGCCCCTCTCTCCCCTCCCCTCTCTCCCCTCCCCTCTCTCCCCTCCCGCCCCTCTCTCCCCTCCCCTCTCTCCCCTCCCCTCTCTCCCCTCCCCTCTCTCCCCTCCCCTCTCTCCCCTCCCCTCTCTCCCCTCCCCTCTCTCCCCTCCCCTCTCTCCCCTCCCCTCTCTCCCCTCCCCTCTCTCCCCTCCCCTCTCTCCCCTCCCCTCCCTCCTTCCGCCCCTCTCTCCCCTCCCCTCTCTCCCCTCCCCTCTCTCCCCTCCCCTCTCTCCCCTTCCGCCCCTCTCTCCCCTCCCCTCCCTCCTTCCGCCCCTCTCTCCCCTTCCGCCCCTCTCTCCCCTTCCGCCCCTCTCTCCCCTTCCGCCCCTCTCTCCCCTTCCGCCCCTCTCTCCCCTTCCGCCCCTCTCTCCCCTTCCGCCCCTCTCTCCCCTTCCGCCCCTCTCTCCCCTTCCGCCCCTCTCTCCCCTTCCGCCCCTCTCTCCCCTTCCGCCCCTCTCTCCCCTTCCGCCCCTCTCTCCCCTTCCGCCCCTCTCTCCCCTTCCGCCCCTCTCTCCCCTTCCGCCCCTCTCTCCCCTTCCGCCCCTCTCTCCCCTTCCGCCCCTCTCTCCCCTTCCGCCCCTCTCTCCCCTTCCGCCCCTCTCTCCCCTTCCGCCCCTCTCTCCCCTTCCGCCCCTCTCTCCCCTTCCGCCCCTCTCTCCCCTTCCGCCCCTCTCTCCCCTTCCGCCCCTCTCTCCCCTTCCGCCCCTCTCTCCCCTTCCGCCCCTCTCTCCCCTTCCGCCCCTCTCTCCCCTTCCGCCCCTCTCTCCCCTTCCGCCCCTCTCTCCCCTTCCGCCCCTCTCTCCCCTTCCGCCCCTCTCTCCCCTTCCGCCCCTCTCTCCCCTTCCGCCCCTCTCTCCCCTTCCGCCCCTCTCTCCCCTTCCCCCCCTCTCTCCCCTTCCGCCCCTCTCTCCCCTTCCGCCCCTCTCTCCCCTTCCGCCCCTCTCTCCCCTTCCCCCCCCTCTCTCCCCTTCCCCCCCCTCTCTCCCCTTCCCCCCCCTCTCTCCCCTTCCCCCCCTCTCTCCCCTTCCCCCCCTCTCTCCCCTCTCCCCCCCTCCCTCTCCTCTCCCCCCCCTCCCTCCTTCCGCCCCTCCTCTCCTGTCCCCTCCCCTCCCCTCCCCTCCTTCCGCCCCTCCCTCTCCTCCCCTCCCTAGTTCTGCCCCACCCCTCCACTCCCTCCTTCCGCCCCTCCCTCCCCTCCCTCCCTTCCCACCTTCCGCCCGTCCCTCCCACCCTCCCTCCCTCCTTCCTTCCGTCTGTCCCTTGACAGGATAAATTTTCAAGCCATACAGTTCTGTGTGTGCTTGTTGGGAGGTCAGTTAATGGGGAGGGGCTATTAAGAGTCTTTACTGAGAAGTCTCCTCTAAATATTTTATTCCTATATTGAAATGATTATGTTGTGAACAGGTTTCCCATCTGGATCAAGTGCTGAGTTGTGACCAGTCAATGGATGAGTTGGAAGGGGTGAATGAGCTGGACCAGTTTTTCCCTGAATATCAGAGTGACTTTGAGAAGCAAGCCAGCGTAGTTCAGGTACAGTTTTTGACAGCACCTCCATGAGCATGAAGCCCTTGATTCTACAAAGGTAACTGGAAATTGCATTCAAGTTCTCAAACAAAAATCTAGCTCAATGGTTTGAGAATAAGAATATGCGTGACGAAAATACTTTTCAAATATAGTCCTTTTTGTATATTAAACTTTTGACAAGTTTCATATAGAACAATGGACACCTGGGTGTAAATCACAAACTGTAAACCTAATTGAGAGTTTTAGATTGGACGTATAGATTAATGAAGATAAGATTACAGCCTTGAACTGACAGTACAATAGTTTTGATCTGATGCATAGTTCTGATGTTGAGCTGCTCATTTTTCCACGACAAGCTATTTCACTGTGTCCAGGACAGTAGAACTAGAGAATACGGCCTGCACTTGAAGAGGGATAAATTCAAAACTAATCTATGGAAAAAGTATTTCAGTGGCCGAGTGGTCCATCTATGGAACAGACTGCCTAGGGAGACCCTGGAAGCAGTTTGCATTGATTCATTCAAATGCAAATGACAACGATTTATTTCAGAAAATAACGTGGGTACAGCATATGTGTATTTGAGAAATGACGTGTGCTAAGAGCCTCGGAGGGACAGGTGTCTTTGGACCTATAGTTCCAAAAGCACTCTCCTGGGCTTTTCCTCCCGTCCTTTCTGGGTCTTTTATAGACTCATTGATAGAGTTTGATTGCAGTGAGTCAACAACTCTCTTATCGTTAGATCATGTAACTACCAGGATGGTAGAAGGCCGTTTTCCACCTAGCAATTCCAATGTTTCTTGAAGGTCACTGAATGGGCATTCTCCTGTGAAGTGGTCTAAGTAGCTGCATCCTGTGATCATTGAGAGGCTAATTACTGTTCCTTTTGAAAAAATTCTAGATTAATAGCCATTTTGTTCCTCCTTTGAGAAGAGCTTAAGTTATCCTAAAGTCAGGAAATCCAACAGGAAATGTTTGACTTTCCCTTTATGTACACTTCTGAAAATATATATGTAATCACGACTTGTGCGTGTTTGTCACATTGTGACTTCTGAGGTATCACAGACTTGTCTCAACTTTATGTATATACTCCACATTTCAAGTGAGTGTATGCAGTTTTGAGTATTCCTTTTGCTGATGGCAAGATACCAGCGAATGGCACGCTCTGTTTTATTGAAGTTTGCAGCCATTAATCCTTCAGATTTCTATTTCCCGGTTCATCCTGAGGTAGCTTGTTTGAGAATGAGAAATCTGACATTTGAAAAATATTGTCATGGAAGAATCCATGACAGCCTTAAGTCAGTGTATTAATCTGTCACGACACTGAGCTGCACACTTCTTAAATATGTACCATTGAATTGAAAGGATGATGATTTTACAATATACTTATAATCAGGTTTTTTTTTAAAACATCCTATCTTTTGATTCAGCCAATTGGACAGATGTTCAACCTAGCTGAATACCATCAGCTGCACCTGGGCAGCGAACGAATTCGAGTTCCTGAGATTCTGTTCCAGCCATCTTTGATAGGTGAAGAGCAGGCTGGCGTAGCAGAAACCCTGCAGTATGTCCTGGATAGGTATGTCCTTCAGGATTCCTTGAACAGTCTACTCACATTTGGCGACTAACTCATTTACTTTCAAGGCGCTCGTGATAAATACCATAAACTGCACTTCCTCCTCCTCTTTTGCAATGCCTCCGTCTCAGTCTCTGCAATAACTTTATTCTGCTGAATGATGTGTTGTGATAAGGCCAGCAGCACAGCAAATGATTCCATTGGTCAGCCTTCCTGTCAAGTGATGGGATGTGGGATCGTGCCATTAATTACCCAGAATGGCCAGTTGAGGAGAGACAGTTGTCCTTGCTTTTTGAAGGACAAATTCAAGCCTACCCAGAGAGCAGGTAATGGATAATATATTCATTTTAAAAAGTTTTCATTTTGAAAGCTAATCATGGCAGTTAAGTCAAGAGCCCCAAATGCCATACATACTTCTATCATCTGGCAACATTACATAATGATACAAGCACTCTGATGCCTTCTGTCCACCCTATGTATTTAGACAACCAAGGTTGCTGTACTATTCCAAAGACCTAGCAAAAACAAATGGGTCATTGCTGCTCTTGGCTGAATGGAGAACGATAAGAAGACTTTTTATAGTGCAGTACCTGTACTGGACACTTGCATCAGGAGTTGACAGCCCTATAACAGGGTAAAGGTGCAGTGTAAGGGGAAGAGTGAAACGCAAGTAAGTGGACTGAAAGTACTTGGCTACATACCCATTGCATTCTTCGACGCTGATCCAGAAATGGCATCAATTCTGTAACCCAGGACTTGGCATTTGTATTTAAGTTATATTTTAAAAATGTATTCCTCTTTAAGCATTCCTTGAGTTTGTATAAATGGGGATTTACAGATGTAAGAGTGAAAATATCTCCACAAGGGCCTGGACAGCACAATGGATGAAAATGTTGGCTTTTCATGTTTGTGATGTGCATTAAAATCCAGCTGAGACAGGCAGGGCAAGTATGATTTCTCTGATGAGGTGCATGTAATTCTACAACATAAGTATGTCACTGTGAT
Organism: Heterodontus francisci; assembly: GCF_036365525.1. Lineage (NCBI taxonomy): Eukaryota > Metazoa > Chordata > Chondrichthyes > Heterodontiformes > Heterodontidae > Heterodontus > Heterodontus francisci. The sequence goes on along the minus strand of NC_090386.1, from coordinate 86,248,207 downwards.
TCCCCACATGATGATTTCCTGGTCTTGGCCACGCTGTCAAAGATGTTGAGTTATTATTGGGCTGGATAGAGGGTGAAACGTGTAAGCTGTGTCAAAAGTGTACCTTCTGGTGGCCAGCTCCAGAATAACCTTGACGATGCCCAAAAGCAGGTTGCCTGCCTACATGTTCCCACTGCTTTTATTGAGTGTGGTTTGGTCATTGAGGAATGGGCTGAAAAAGAGGTGAAAAATGTATAGAAGAGGGCTAACTTTTATATACTTGCTAAAAATAAATTTGTTTTGATTCTGTAGATATCCTAAGGAGCAGCAGGATGAGCTTGTACAAAATGTGTTCCTTACTGGTGGAAACATCCTATATCCTGGGATGAAGACCCGGATGGAGAGGGAGCTACTTGCCATGAGGCCATTTCAATCCTCTTTCCAGGTACTCTGAATTCAAAGTGGTGTTTAGTTGGATGTGGGGAGGAGACAATAATGACCAATATGAGAAAGGAGACAAGGTAGGTTATGGTAGTGTTCCATTTCTGAATATAAAAAGGGAATGAGGTGAATCCTTTTCAATGCTATCCTTACTCAGCCTAGTTCACTGGTGGCTTGGCATGTTGGCATCACCACATTTTAAAGAAATGCGAGAAAGACCTTTCTTCGTATTATTTATGAATGGTGCCTAAAGCTTGGGTTACAGAGCAGTCCTCGGATTCTCTGCTAGTTGCTGTCCTTTTCAGTTTGTCACCTTCTGCTTTCTATTGCTATGGCAATTTTCATTTTAGATAACTTGATATTAATTCAATGACCACTGATTTTCAAAAGCTTCACATTCAGAAGTTTATCAAAAATTGATTCTGCCTTTTAACTAATTGGTGCAGTAGGGAAGAGCTACAAAGAATCTGAGAAGTAAAGCACTAAGGATTGAAAATAAAGCATATTTATGAGCTGCTAGATTTTGTTTTTCAGCTTGCCTGTACTGAAAAAAGTTAAATAAAAATTAACCTTTGATTTAGCTTTTTTTATTCATTCATGGGATGTGGGCATCGCTGGCCAGGCCAGCTTTTATTGCCCATCCCTAATTGCCCTTGAGAAGGTGGTGGTGAGCTGCCTTCTTGAACTGCTGCAGTCCATTTGGGGTAGGTATACCCACAGTGCTGTGAGGAAGGGAGTTCCAGGACTTTGACCCAGCGACTGTGAAGGAACGGCGATATAGTTCCAAGTCAGGATGGTGTGTGACTTGGAGGGGAGCTTGCAGGTGGTGGTGTTCCCATGTATTTGTTGCCCTTGTCCTTTGAGTTGGTCGAGGTCGCGGGTTTGGAAGGTGCTGTCTAAGGAGCCTTGGTGCATTGCTGCAGTGCATCTTATAGATGGTACACACTGCTGCCACTGTGCGTCAGTGGTGGAGGGAGTGAATGTTTGTAGATGGGGTGCCAATCAAGCGGGCTGCTTTGTCCTGGATGGTGTCGAGCTTCTTGAGTGTTGTTGGAGCTGCACCCATCCAGGCAAGTGGAGAGTATTCTATCACACTCCTGACTTGTGCCTTGTAGATGGTGGACAGGCTTTGGGAGTCAGGAGGTGAGTTACACGCCGCAGGATTCCTAGCCTCTGACCTGCTCTTGTAGCCACGGTATTTACATGGCTACTCCAATTCAGTTTCTGGTCAATGGTAGCCCCTAGGATGTTGATAGTGAGGGTTTCAGCGATGGTAATGCCATTGAATGTCAAGGGAGATGGTTAGATTCTCTCTTGTTGGAGATGGTCATTGCCTGGCACTTGTGTGGCGCAAATGTTACTTGCCACTTATCAGCCCAAGCCTGGATATTGTCCAGGTCTTGCTGCATTTCTACACGGACTGCTTCAGCATCTGAGGAGTCACGAATGGTGCTGAATATTGTGCAATCACCAGCGAACATCCCCACTTCTGACCTTATGATTGAAGGATGGTCACTGATGAAGCAGCTGAAGATGGTTGGGCCTAGGACACTACCCTGAGGAACTCCTGCAGTAGTGTTCTGGAGCTCAGATGATTGACCTCCAACAGCCACAACCATCTTCCTTTGCACTAGGTATGACTCCAGCCAGCGGAGAGTTTCCTCCCTGATTCCCATAGACCTCAGTTTTGCTAGGGCTCCTTGATGCCATACTCAGTCAAATGCTGCCTTGATGTCAAGGCAGTCACTCTCACCTCACCTCTTGAGTTCAGCTCTTTTGTCCATGTTTGAACCAAGGCTGTAATGAGGTCAGGAGCTGAGTGGCCTTGGCAGAACCCAAACTGAGTGTCACTGAGCAGGTTATTGCTAAGCAAGTGCTGCTTGATGGCACTGTTGATGACACTTTCCATCACTTTACTGATGATTGAGAGTAGGCTGATGGGGCGGTAATTGGCCGGGTTGGACTTGTCCTGCTTTTTGTGTACAGGACATACCTGGGCAACATTGCAGGGTAGATGCCAGTGTTGTAGCTGTATTGGAACAGCTTGGCTAGGGGCGCAGCAGTTCTGGAGCACAGGTCTTCAGTACTATTGCCGGAATATTGTCAGGGCCCATAGCTTTTGCAGTATCCAGTGCCTTCAGTCGTTTCTTGATATCACGCGGAGTGGATCGAATTGGCTGAAGTCTGGCATCTGTGATGCTGGGGATTTCAGGAGGAAGCCGAGATGGATCATCAACTCGGCACTTCTGGCTGAAGATTGTTGCAAGTGCTTCAGCCTTATCTTTCGCACTGATGTGCTGGGCTCCCCCATCATTGAGGATGGGGATATTTGTGGAGCCACCTCCTCCAGTTAGTTGTTTAATTGTCCACCACCATTCACGGTTGGATGTGGCAGGACTGCAGAGCTTAGATCTGATCCGTTGGTTATGGGATTGCTTAGCTCTGTCTATCGCATGCTGCTTACGCAGTTTGGCACGCAGATAGTCCTGAGTTGTAGCTTCACCAGGCTGACACCTCATTTTGAGGTATGCCTGGTGCTGCTCCTGGCATGCCCTCCTGCACTTTTCATTGAACCAGGGTTGGTCTCCTGGCTTGATGGTAATGGTAGAGTGGGGTATATGCCAGGCCATGAGGTTACAGATTGTGGTTGAGTACAGTTCTGCTGCTGCTGATGGCCCACAGCGCCTCATGGATGCCCAATTTTGCATTGCTAGATCTGTTCGAAATCTATCCCATTTAGCACGGTGATAGTGCCACACAACACGATGGACGGTATCCACAATGTGAAGGCGGGACTTCGTCTCCACAGGAACAGTGCGGTGGTCACTCCTACCAGTTCTATCATGGACAGATGCATCTGCGACAGGCAGATTGGTGAGAGCGAGGTCAAGTATAATTTCCCCTCTTGTTGGTTCCCTCACCACCTGCCGCATGCCCAGTTTAGCAGATATGTCCTTTAGGACTCGGCCAGCTCGTTCAGTAGTGGTGCTACTGAGCCACTCTTGGTGATGGACATTGAAGTCCCCCACCCAGAGTACATTTTGTGCCCTCGCCACCTTCTGTGCTTCCTCCAAGTGCTGTTGAACATGGAGGAGTACTGACTGAGGGAGGGCGGTAATCAGCAGGAGGTTTCCTTATCCATATTTGATCTGATGCCATGAGACTTCATGGGGTCCACAGTCGATGTTGAGGGCTCCCAAGGCAACTCCCTCCCTACTGTATACCACTGTGCCTCCACCTCTGATGGGTCTGTCCTGCCGGTCGGACAGGACATACCCGGGGATGGTGATGGCAGTGTCTGGGACTTTGTCTGTAAGGTATGATTCCGTGAGTATGATAATGTCAGGCTGTTGCTTGACTAGTCTGTGGAACAGCTCTCCCAACTTTGGCACAAGCCCCCAGATATTAGTAAGGAGGACTTTGCAGGATTGACAGGGCTGGGTTTGCCGTTGTCGTTTCCGGTGCCCCGGTCGATGCCAGGTGGTCCGTCCGGTTTCATTCCTTTTTATTGACTTGGGTGCTAAGGGGCCTTGTATGCACTGAGAGAATTCACCCGTACTTTTTCAGACATTCACAGATCTGACAATTTTAATGGATTTTTCATAACTACTGTGGGTCTGAAAAACCATTATGGGATAATGGATATTATACATGTGTCAAATCTAGAGGTATTTGATTTCACCTGAAGTCCACTTCTCAAAAAACGTTAGTGTGCATTGGGGTCAGATCCAAGTATATTTAATCTAAGTTTTTATTCATAATTGAAATTTTAACAAAAAGGAAGCGGGTTTTAGCCCTTCATTGGAGCTACTGCTGTAATCCCATTTCCCTGCTTCCTCCCCATACACTTTTTAAAATGTTTTCCTTTTAATTTTTATATGATTCCCTATTAAATGTTGCAATTGACTGAGCTTCAGTAGCCACTTGTGGTAAACTATTCGTCCTAGTCCTTTGCTATGCTTTCAAACTTGCTTTCACCTCTTTAGGGTGGCCCATGTACTTCATAGCCAATTAATTATTTTTGAGGTATAGTCATTGTTATGGAGGCAAACCTGTCAACCAATTTGCATACAGACAGGTCCTACAAACAGCAGATGAGATGAATGACCAGTTAAATTGATTTTGATCGTACCAATTGAAGGAGGAATGTTGGCCAAGACACTGGGAGAACATCCAGTTCCTGTTTGAAGAGTTATATGAGATTATATTTGGATAGACTCTCTAGGATCTCAATTGCGTGAGTAACTTCCGCTCTGCCAATAACAAACTTTTCAGGGTGAAACTGATTGTCATCAAGCACCTCCTATTTCTCCGGCTAACCAACCATTAATCATGACAATTTGATGAATACCTGCTGCTGTTAAGATTGCCTTTTTACAAACGGGTATACCTTTCCTGTATGTGCACCTGATTAGGCGCATAAGTCATTCCAACCACTGGTACAAACCTTGAACCAGTTCCCAAATATTACTTGTTTTTCGCAATCAGCTCAATATAGACTGTGACTTCCCATTTAATTGTTAGCTTCCCTGCTATAACATAGCACAATATCTCCACACGGTAACTCCCTCCACAGCATTAACACGTCACGTACCTTGGCAATTTTTTCTTTGTTTATAGAAAAGTTTTCCTTACTCTATTTTTTTGTTGAAGTTGAGCAGGGTGGGGCGTGGATTGCATGGGAACTGTAGACATGTAGATACTATGCGGATAAATGAGGTTCAAAGTCAGTGGCTGTGGTGGAAAAACAGCTGGGACTTTCACTTGCATGTATTTCTATGATTGGTCACCAGTTGTCAACCTACTGAGCTTAGTCAGTGTTTTCACAATAAAAATGGGAGGGATGTAGATCTCCACAGAAGATTTTACTTCCCTTTTGTCTAGATTCCCCATGTTACACCAGCCAGGAGAACAGTCTATAAGAGCTATGCCAATGTCTGTATAGCTGACTACCAGAAAATACACAAGACCATTTGGAATAGCTGGTATCTCTTCTATGCTATTGGAAAAATATTTGTTTCCACTGATAGATTTTCGATTGTGATGTGGCCAGGTTTCTGAGTAATCTCTTTAGTAGCATGATTGAAATCAGGAACCTGTATCTGCATCCTCTGTGGTGCAATGCATTGAACTTCTGATGTGTGATATAACTGTGCTCATTCAGTGTTTTTTTTTATTGAGAAGAGGGTAAATTTTTGTGCTAAGTGCTTGGGAATAGAACATTTCTACAATAATTGCACTCAGTCTCTCCATCAACTTCTCCTAGGTATGATTGAGATTGTCAATTTATTGCTACAACTAGAAACTGGGTTCAAACTTCTTATAACCCTAGCAATAAGAAGAGGGATGAGGCTTTCGTTCCATCATTATGGGCAAGTTTGGAACCCAACTCTTCAGAAGTATAAAGCAATCAGCTCAAACATTTGGACATCCTGTCTTCTGGAAACAAAATTCATGGTGGTGACCTGATATCACCATTAATTAGTAATTATAAAATTACTTCTCTCTTTTAAGACATTTCTCTACTAGGGTTAATAGGCAGAAATGTTGTATATTGATATGGGGCCCTCATGTCTTTCAGGTGACCATGGCTGCCAATCCTGTTCTGGATAGCTGGTTTGGTGCACGTGACTGGGCTGTTGAATACAAGGATCAAACTGAAGGCTGGATAACTTTGGCTGACTATGAAGAGAAGGGAGGAGAGTACTTAAGTGAACATGCTGCATCCAATATTTATGTACCAATGAACCTTATGAAACCAACTTAAGTGTGCTGACATACCAGAGGATTCCGGGACCGGTTCAGTTCTTGACATTGCTTTTGCAGGAAAAAGGACATCTATTTTGTATTGATGAAAAGATTCACATTTTTGAGTATATTGGAGAGTGTACAAAAGAAATACATTTTTCTTTTTAATGAGACCTGTTCTCCACTTGAAAGTTGTCTACCACCATCATCATCTATTCAGGAATGTGACATAGTCTATGATTCAGGATTCAGTGCTATTTCTAACACCAACCAGAAGGAGAATGTAGTTTGCACAGGATGATAAAAATAATATGTTACTGTTTTCTTTTTCCTGTTCTCATGGGACAGAACAAGTCACTATCGTTGTTTGTTGCAATGGGGGCCAAGAACTGATGAAACTTACCCAGCAGAATCTAAGTGTGTTTCCATCATGGCTATCCCTGGGACTGAAGCCTGGGATACACTTCCTCTCCTCTTCTGGCATTGTGATTCATGAGCCACAAATTCACTGCCATTCATGAAAGTTTAATGGCTTACAAAACTGTGATTTTGTTCAGCAACTGAACTGATTGTTTATCTGTAACTCTTGGACATGGCTGTGAAGGTTCATGATAGATTTAGTGAGATCCCATTGCATTTAATGATATGAGGAAAGTGGAGCTTCATATCCAGACTTCAAACCTAATGGCATGCTTCAGCTATTATTTTAAATTTACCTCCCATTTTGAATATTATCATTTACTGTAGTAATCCCTCTTTTGTCAGAGGCATAATATAGTAAACCTTTGCAGAAATATCAACATCAATGCTTATGTGGAGTGCAAGCCCCAAATATTTATGGCACTGTTATTTAGTGCAGTAAATAGGGTGCTTTTTAATTTATTTTTTTCTTCCCATTTTCTTCTTTCTCAATGGCATTGGCTTTCTCTGGGCTACATTTTGTATCACCTATTGGTATCATTGCTTGTTGTGGCAATGCTTCATGCATAGGGCCCTACCAAATACACAGTTAAATTTTACAAATTTCATGGTCACAGCATTTTAAGAATCGTGAATTTCATGATTTCACATTTAAATCGTAAATTTCACTGTGTCGCAAAAAATAATGAAAATTAACTATTTAAAGCACAAAAAAAGGCAAGGGAGGTTTCTGGTTTCAAATGGCATTTATTATATACTCAAACTTGTAAAAAGCTGACTATTAACAGATCGCATTCTTTACTCACAAGTCAGTGGTTGAATGTGAGCATGAAGACTCGCATGCGTTAATCTGAGACTTCATCTCACAACGTGTAACCGAAATCTGCGGTAGGTAGTCCTGTCGTAGTTTATTTGCACTTGGCACGCAGCCACCATTTTGCTATTACATTGAATGAATTAGGCAGCTTTAGGTGATCAAGTTTTTACAATGGTATGTTGGTGTTTGCAAAAGCACCCACAAGTTCCATTGTAACAATTGAGGATTTTCTGAGCTCCCTGCCGACTTCTTAAAAAGAGATGAAATCGTTGCTTGTTTTTTTGCCTGTTGGTTTTCCAGCAGTGCGGTGTCAGATGCTCTCTTTCTGCTGCAATGGCTTTCGGACTCTTAAGTGGCGCTGAACCCTTGCCCACCGTGTGTGATCCAACAAAATATTGCAGCTTGTACAAGTAAATATTCCACCATTGGCATGCAGTATTTGGCTTCTAAATTCATTCAGTCTATGTGCTGCAGTAATGGTTGTGACCATTTTTGATTTCCTCACTCTGGCATTCTCACTTGTCTGCTAACCCTTGAGATTGCTTCTCTCAAAACTGCACTGGAAGCCCTCCCTCATCTACCAATCAGCAAGTTGAGCCTTGTGTCCATCACTAAAACACGCAACGTTTACAAAATGACCAATTTCACACAAGACCCGAGATTTCACGGTCCATGGCTCATTTCTCACAGCTGTAAATTTGGTAGGGCACAATTCATGCATGAGGCTAGACAGTGAGTGTGCTACAAACATACACTTTTCCAGAGTAATCTGGGGCTGAAGCACTGACTTGTTTTTCCACTGTCTAACTTACGAGGTGCTTAGTGCTCCCATGCTGATGCTATAGAGACCATAGAAAAGGCAATTAGAGATTGGGCAATAGTTGGAGATGATGGATGGATGGGTGGAATATGGGCTTTTTGAGGAAGGGTGTGAAGGTCTATTTTAATGAGTTGGGAGGTGGGGTGAACAGTGCCTAAGCGACATTTTCATTTGTGTTTAGCATATACTTCTCTCCAGACCCCGGGCTGGAACCCTACAGTGTATCAGAGAATGAAGACCAGACCAAGCAAAAGAAGAAAAGAACTGGCATTTATATAGCACCTTTCACAACTTCAGTACATCCCAATGCACTTTCCAGCCAATTAATGTAGGAAACGTGGCAGCCAATTGGCTGACAGCAAGATCTCTCAAACAGCAACATCATAATGATCAGTTAATCCATTTAATGTTGAGTAACCACGATCTTGGCCAGGACACCAGGGATAACTCCCCTGTCCTTCAAAACAGTGCCATGGGATCTTTTATGTACACCTGAGAGAACAGATGGGCCTCAGCTTAACATCTCATTCTTCAGTACTGCACTGGGAGTGTCAAGCCTGGATTATGTGCTCAAATCTCTGGAGTGGATCTTGAACCCATAACCTCCTTACTCACAGGTGAGATAACTATCAACAGAGCCACTAGGTAATTTATCTGTTGCCATATCAAATGCTTTCATGAATGAGAGATTTAAAAAATCATGAAAGAAACAGGAACAAAAGAAACATATGGCAGAGTAATTCTTGTCCCTAAGGGAAAAAAGCTTGAGCAGCATGATTTTTATAATATCAGACTTATTGGAAATCGTACAGGCTGAGTACATCTGGGATTCAAGCTATGTCATAACAAATACATCAAAAACTAAAGACTTCGGCTGAAGAGTGAAGTAAGAGAATAGAGATGGCTATTGGGAGTCAAAATTATTAATTTTCACAGCTTGTACCTCTGCTGCTGCTGGCTGAAGTTATTCAGAAGCTCGTCTTCAAAGGATTCAGAACACAGCACACTTATTAGATTGCACACAGAATGAATGCATCTAAAAATAGTAAGGGAGATTCTTCACAGCCACTGTGTTCTGGTGGATTGGATTAAATGGAGTGTAGTGCATTGATTTCATGTTCAATTGTCTCTAAATTCTGTGTTGGATTTTTTTAGTGCCTTATTTGTGGATAAAAATGTATTTCTTGCTACAAAGAGCGGAGCAAAATCTTAGTACATTGTAAATTGTGGGTGTAACTCACCAAAATTCTTTTAAACTGTGTATTTGGTTTGCACCCAAATTACGTGTGTATCTGGGTACAAATATTGCAGGAAATTCCAGGCCACTATCTTTTTAGCTTCATTATTTCACTCCACCCACCCTGCCTCCACTCCCCTCCCCTCCATTATGAAAATAATCGCCAAAGTGGATAACTTTCCGAGGGAACAATCATTTGATCAAAACTGGCTGAAATAGCTGAGGAGCTGGAGTTCTGGGGGTTCACAGAGGATGGTCCAGCAGTGCACTGACGCCTCTTTCTGTTAAATCACCATAGGAGGAAAAAGACTTGTAATGTATTCTATGGAATTTTAAGAAGTGTATGTTTTCAGGCAGATGATCGGCTGTGGTGATGCATTGCCCAAGCTTGCCTACATTTCAGATTGCTGTTTACAGTGAAATCACTACCATGTTCATTCTAAGCATGCAAATGGTACACTTATTAGTAACTGTTCCATAAACAGGGGAAATCTTTCACCCCTTTACCTCTATTTTTTTCTGATGAGGCGGAGCTGATTGTTGTACATTCTCAAGGGAAATTAGGGATGGGCAAACAAATGCTGGCCTTGCCGTGCCGTGACGTGCTCACTCAGAACAAATAAAAAAAATCCATTTGGTTGATTCACTACAAAAAATGTAAAGTAGCTAATGTTCAAACATAATGGTAAAATAGTGCAGGTTTTATATATCTTGAAATAAAATCAGCAAGACTGCAGAAACGTATCTAAGGATAGAACAAAAACCTGTAATTATAAAGAGCCTTTAACAAAACATTCCGAAGTGCTTCACGGGAGTGTTATAAAGCAAAATTCAACACCGAGCCACATCAGGGGATATTAGGGCAGATGACCAAAAGCTTGGTCAAAGAGCTAGGTTTTAAGGAGTGTATTAAAGGAGGAAAGAGAGGTTTAGGGAGGGAATTCCAGAGCTTAGGGCACAGGCAGCTGAAGGCACTGCCACCAATCATGGGCTAAATAAAATTGGGATGCTCAAGAGGCTAGAATTAAATGAGTGGCAACATCTGAGGGTTGTGGGGCTGGAGGATATTAGAGATAGGGAGGGGCGAGGCCATGGAGGGATTTAAAATTAAGGTGTTGCGTGACTGGGAGTCAATGTAGATCAGCGAGCACAGGGGTGGTAAGTGAATGGGACTTGGTGAGAGTAAGGACACAGACAGCAGAGTTTTGGATGTCCCTCAAGTTTACGGAGGGTAGAATATGAAAGGCCAGGAGTGTGGTGGAATAGTCAGTCTAGAGGTTACAGACATGGATGAGGGCATGATAGATGAAAACCTTTCACTTATTCTGTTTGTTCTTGGCAAAAGCAGCAGTTAGTTTCCTCATAATCATTTGGTGATACAAGGCTACTAACACGAAGCAGCTAATGACTACTGTAGTAAGTGGGAAACATCCTCTGTCCAACAGGAGGTTGCTGTGCAGATTATGTAGCTTGGGGGGGGGGGGGGGGGAAGCAAATCAATATGTTATTTGGAAATGTAAATGCTTGAAATACTCAGATGGTCAGGCAATGTCTATGAAGAGTGGAAAGAGTTAATCTTTCAGATCTGTGATACTTGGTCAGAAATTATAAGAAACTCAGAGTTTCCTTTGAGGGAAAGTACCTCAAGGTGGATTCCAGCTTCCCCTGTGACTCATCTGGGTTAAGGTAGCGAACAACTGAACCATAAAGACCAGAGTTGGGTGACAAAGGGTGGGAATGAGATTGGGGAGGTGAAACACATCAGGGTGGCTGAAGATTGGCAGAAAAGGGAGGAAGGAGAATGGGGTGCAAAAAGCAGGTAACAAAACTAGCTTGCAATTGTTGCCTGCCTGAGAATAAAGGCTTAATGCAAAATGCAAAATTAAGCTTCCCCAACCCTGTAAGTAGCTATTTTATGAGTAATTAGTTGCACTATCATTGAGCAATCACGAGACAGAAAATGCTAGAAATGAGAGAAAGGTTATGGGTAGAGATACCTTTGGTCACACCATCAGAGTATTTTCTTTGTTCTCTTTCCTTCTGACATATATTTTATTTTATGGCAATTAATATTAATTGTTCCCCAACCCTATCCCTTCGGTTTCGTTTCTCCTTTTTTGGCCCTCCCACCCACACACAACAAAAGCAGCTCATTCTCTGCAAAACTCTTAAGTAAAATGAGAATCAAAAATAGTTCATTTCCTTAGTCATGTATGAAAAAAAACTTTGGGGCTACTGTGACAGGAAATATGAATTTTGGTTAGTTAGTGACAATCAGATAAGCTAACTTAATAAAACTGCTGGAATTTCCCACAAATCTTAACTGTGTGCTCAGTTCTGCTGGTGCTTCGATGGAACAATTTACAAGCACTTAGCAATTTATATTTTTGTTTTTTATTGATATTCTGAAACATCCCTCTATGCATCTTCTATTTTGATTAAAAAACATCCTTTATTCTTTTGAACAGCAGTGCCTCACAGTAGCCATAAATGTGTTTCACTCAATTCCATCTGTAATACCTAGAGGTGCCATCACTAACAGATTTAACACAAAGATGTAAGAATGATGAAAGGCCTTCTAGCTGGTTCTGTTGTCTAGACCTCAAGCTACAACCTTGTTCTCTCAATTGGAACATTTTGTCTTTTTCATAAATAGATACTCATAACACTGTCTCTTACTAATTTTTCCTTAAAACTGTGAAACTGATTGCCTCCCAAGGGAATTCCTTCTTTCTGTAGTCCAGGAGGCATTTAAACCCAAGATTGGCATCATCTAATCACTACAACTTGACTTAATTCACGTTCTCTCTTAACCTTTTCAAGCAGGGTGGTGTCTAGAACCAAGGGCCTTGGCCCTTCACTTCAGATTTTCAACTTTTAAAACATCAAATCCCATAACACTGAGGAATTTAAGGATATACTTGCCTTCGAGGGTGTGAAACTAGATTGATCTGATAGGTTTTTGGGCACTAAGGAAATTCAGGGATTTGGGGATAGGGTGGGGATCATTGAAAGGTTACGGCACAGAAGGAGGCCATTCAGCCCATCGTGTCGGCGCTGGCTTTCTTAAAGTGTAGGATACTGGACATAACTTGCAATAAACTGGCCTTGCATTCCTCTGAACTTGTACTTTAGCCTTGTACCCTTGAATCGGTTTGCCGGTTTCACTGAACACCTCAGGATACTTTTCGACCATGTCATCTAGTGGAATTGTAGGGGAAGATTAGCCATAATCTATTGAATGGAGGGTTAGGCTCAAGGGGCTATATGGCCCACACTTGCTCCTATTTCTTCTGTTCTTAATTTTCTTTCAATAGTTCAATTAAGTTGACCAGAACACATCCACTTTATTAAATTTTTTAAATCTTAAATAGCGTCTGATATTTAATGTTCAAGAAATTTAAGAAATAATGCATTATATGTAAGCTATGTAGATTATAAAAACAGAGAATGCTGGAAATACTCAGCAGGTCGGGCAGCATTTGTGGAGAGAGGAAAACAGTTAACGTTTCAGGCCAACCTTTTGTCAGAACAGGAAGTTAGAGATGTAACAGTTTTTAAGCAGGTACAGAGGCAGGGAAAAGGGGAGGGGAGGAGAGAAAAGGACAAATGAGAAGGTTTAAACCATGCAGGTGTTCCAGCTTGGATGGTTGTTACGGAGTGGCTTACATAGTTATTTGCAGCACAGAAACAGGCCATTCAGCCCAACAGGTCCATGCCGGTGTTAATGCTCCACATGAGCCTCCTCCACCACCTTCTTCCAACCCATTCAGCACAACCTTCTATACCTTTCTCCTTCATGTGTTTATCTAACTTCCCTTTAAATGTATCTATGTTATTTGCGTCAGCTATGTCTTGTGGTAGTGAGTTCCATGTTGTAACTACTCTCCAGTTTAAGAAATTTCTCCTGAATTCCCTATTGGATTTATTAGGACTACCTTAAATTTATGGCCCTAGTTCTGGTCTCTCTCGCAAGTGGAACCACCTCTTTGTCTACCCAATCAAATCCTTTCATAATTTTAAAGTCTTATTACTTATGATCTTCCCCAACCATAGCAATGATAGTATCGCAAGCCATATTATACACTAGTTCCTTGAATTTGCAGCCCTGTGTATAAACTTTACTTTCTGTGCTTTTATTTTGAAAAAAGGATCTGAAATTCAGCAGTTACTGCAAAAGCATGCAAACAAGCACTGATAGCTCAATTGGTAAAGGTAAGGAACGGGCCTCAATGTAAGATGGGGAATTCAGATATGGTTCTTGCTCCTGTAACTTCTAGTGGAACTGTGTATGTATTTTCAGTGAAGACAGGATTGTGCTATCTGATGCCCCAGCAGTCAAATAATCTGCCAACACTAATTGTCTTGCCTTACACACAATGGCCAGGGTATGGGAGGGTGACTATACTCCATCATAAGTCAGCATCTTCGGGGGAAGGAGGAATAGGAGAGGGAATTTTTTTTTTAAAACGTGCAAATAAGCAGCTTCAGGCATAAATACCACAAATTTATTTGTGGAAAGAGTGTTTGGATGACTTTGCCAAATAATCTGAAATTAATTTTTGGAACTTGATTGTTGTGATTATGTACTAAATTATTTTAATACTAATCATTTTACACAAAAATGCAAAGCAAACACAATGCTTTGGCAGTTACCACCTTTTTCTCCCCTCAAGAACATTGCTTGTGGTCTTGACAGAATTATACAGAATTATATTCACACTCAAATTTTCCACCAATTTCTCTACAGAATTATAAATAACCCCAGGAAAGGCAGGCTTCTGTTTTTTAAAAAAAAAAAGTTATACTATTGAAGATGTTGTTTGATAGATGCATGTCAGTTACATGTATGTATCCAAATAGAGCTGGACACTCAGGAGGTTTGTATTATTTAAGATTAGAAGTCTGTTTGTCCTACCTCCATTGGTTGTCTTTCATTTCTATGCAGATGCAGAGTCTACACAGAACCCTGCCTTCTCATATAGCTGTGGTCACAACGTATGGTGGATTAAGGGTTACAGAGTAAAGTACAAGATGAATTCCCACGAGGTAAAACTAGGAGTGTTTGAAAACTCACTTCTATGGTAACGACACCAATCTGATCTCTGTGGGAGGATAACGGAACAAATATTTATTATATATTCATGGTAAGTTGGCTTACTGGATTTGTACAGTGTGGAAAGCTTGGTAGCTGGAGGCGAGTATAGATTTCAGTCTCTAGTTTAGCTCTGTATCTCTTGTAGTTAGGGTATTTCTCTTCTCTTATTTATAATATATTTAATTTTTTGTTGGATCTGTCTGTAACATACATCATTCCCTTGGCAAGATGTGCAGGCAGATAACATTCCATCAGGCGTTATGCCAGCAATATTCTTGATCGAAACAAGAGGTGTCTGGGAATGATTAGAGTTGGCCTTGTGAACCTCTTAGAACTTTCCCTTTGAGGAAGTACTCATCTGCTCAGTATCTGCCCTGAAAATAAAAATGGCACCAGGAACTCATTTTAAGAGAAATCATATGCACTATATCCAGTCATCTTTTTGTAATGGCCTTCTACATAAGTGATGCATGTTTATATTTTATTTTCTGGAATGTAGTAACTGCTGCATTCAATCCATTGTGCATGTGTTGCCTCACCGAAAGAACTATTCACTGATTCATGTACCCATGTTCTTACCCCATACCCTGTAGAACTGTATGTAGGTTATTCTCTCACACAGCCCTGAGCAATTAGTTTGAAAGTAACTGGGCCAGGGTTGGAGTGACTGATTGGAAGCAGGACTCCTGCCATCTCTGTTGGCCATAGAATGTTTTGTGTAGCAGGGCTACATAATCAAATGATTAGCCTCTGGCATTCCTCAGCATGGATATCTATCAACTTGACGAGTGCTCAGACTCCTAATATATTTAACTGCGATGGAGAAGTCACTAAATTAGATGCATTACATTTTCAAATGTCTTATCTGAAAACCAAATTATATTTAAACTCCAACTGCTCTAGAGCCATGTATTTTTCTGAAATCTATAATTTTGCTCCTGTTTTTCCCTTCCATTTTTAGCTGGCACACAGTAACCAAGATGGCAAGCTAATGACTTGTGTGCCCACACCTATCAATCCCAGTTCCATAAACGGACCAGCACAAAACACAAGAAAAGTACTTAAAGGTCTTTTCCTACAATTTCTCCTGGCCCACTATGAAATGAGTAGCCCCCATTATCTCCTGGTTGAGAAAGATATTTAAGATAGGGTATTTGTGCCTATGAATGCTCTACTATCCATGGCACAGTGTGTTGAAGCTCCATAGGAACAGGAGTATGCCATTCACCCCCTTGAGCCAGTTCTGCCATTCAGGCAGGCCATGGCTGATTTGTACCTCAGCTCCATTTACTCATCTTTAATCCATATCCCCACCCGAAAAAAACTCATCAATTTCCATTTTCAAACATTTCAATTGAGCTAACATTCACGGTCTTTTGGGGAAAGAGCTCCAGATTTCCATTATTCTTCATGTGAAAAAGTGCTTCCTGATTTCACTCCTAATTGGCTTTGCTCTAAATTGAGATTAATATCCCCTTGTTCTGGATTCTTCCACCAGAGGATATAGTTTCTCTATCTACCTTAATCATTTTGATCAGATCACCCCTCAATCTCTATACTCAAGGGAATACAAGCCAAGTTTAGGCAACGTATCCTCATAATTTAACTCCTTAAGCTACAATATAGTTCTTGTGAATTTATAACTCTGAGGCCAGTACATCCTTCCTGAGGTGCAATGCTTAAGGCTGAACACAGTAAACCACATGAAGTCTGACCATGGCTCTGTACAACTGAAGCATAACTTCCTCCCTTTTGTATTATAGGCCTCTTGAAATACAGGCCAATATTCCATTAATTTTTTTAATTATTTTTCGTACCTGTGCACTAGCTTTTAATGGTTTCTACACAAGGACACCTAAATCCCTTTGTTCCTTCACAATTCCTAGTCTTGCGCCAATAAGAAAAAATTCCAATTTGTCTTTCTTAGATTGAAAGTGGAAAACCTCACACTTTTCCACATTGAACATCATCTGCCACAGTTTTGCCCACTGATTTTACCTATATCCCTTTATGAATTCCTGCCCTTATCTACACAACTTACTGTGCCTTTTAACTGTCATCTGCAAACTTGGATATACAGCTCTCTTCATTTATCCATGTTACTGATCAACAACAACTTGCGCTTGAATAGCTCCTTTAAAGTAATAAAACATGCTAAGGTGCTTCACAGGAGCGTCAAATAAAATTTGACACCAAGCCATATAAGGAGATACTGGGACAGGTGACAAAAAGCTTGGTCAGAGAGGTAGGTTTTAAGGAGCATCTTAAAAGAAAGAGAGGTAGAAAGATGGGGAGGTTTAGGGAGTGAATTGCAGAGCTTAGATCAGCTGATATGTTCTTTCACTCTGTCTTTGACAGTTTCCAGTAACTTCCCCACAACTGATGTTAAAATGATAGGTCTGTCATTTCCTGTCTTCAAAAAGGACACCATCACACAGAGGGTGGCTTCCTCTCTCCTTCCCTTCTTAAATGCTGAAATGATATTTGCAATTTTCCAATCCAAAGGCACAATTCCCAAATCTAGAGATTTGGAAAACAATGATTACACACCTGCAATTTCCTCATTTTTTTAATACCTTCAAGTGGGAATGATCAAGTCCTGAAGATTTGTCGGAAATCACATTTTTTTCTTTCATTACTAATTTTCCTTTACTTATGAAATCAGATATCCTCCTCCCTTTGACTTATTGGTGTTTTGTCCTCTTCCTCCACTGTGAAAACAGATACAACATATTTTAACAAATCCACTTTCCCTATATAACTTTCTCCCTTAATATATTTATTTAAAAAATTATATATTGCTATTGATTTCTAAAACAAAAATTGGGCTGGGAGAGCATATCTTCAAAACCTGTGTACACGCTGCACATAGAAATGCATGTTGGAAAAAGTCAGATCAGGCAATTAATTTCAATGTGGTTGTTGAGTATGCTGATTGATATGCTAAAAACACCCTCTTCATCTTCCCTAGACACAAAAATATTGAATGTTAGGGGCACTAGCATGAAGCATTGGAGAGGAGCTAGAAGTTGCACAGAGGACTGGGAGAGAAAACAGCATTTGAATAAAGAATAGTTCAGAAATATGAGGGAGCAGACGTGGGGGAAATGCAAGGCAGACTAAGATGGACTTCGAGTGCATGTGTGTAAATGCCAAAGTGTGGTAAGTAAGGTTGGTGAGCAATAGGCACAAGTAGCTACATGAGATTATAATATAGTGGCAATAACGGCTCAAACAAGGGGCGGAATGGGCACTTAATATTACTCGCTACAGTGTATTCAGGAAAGATGAGGAAGACAAGGAGGAGGGGTGTGGTATATTGATCAAAGATTCTGTGACAGCACTAGAAAAGGAAGATTTACTTTAGGGTCTGAAGACAATCTATTTGGTTAGAATTAAGGAACCAGAGAGGAGCTATTATGCTGGATTTGTACTATAGGCTATCAAATAGTGGAAAGGAGAACTGAAATAAAAATTGAAAAAGCTGGAAATACTCAGGTCAGGCAGCATCTGTGGGGAGAAAAACACGAGTTAACATTTCAGGTCTGTGATCTTTCATCAGAACTGGCAAAAGTTAGAAATGTAACAGGTTTTGAGCAACTGTAAAGAGGGAGGGAGAAGATAAGGTGGAGGGCAGGAGAAATTAAATGACAAAGGTTTCATGGTACAAAGCCAAGGGGAGTGGTAATGGGACAACTAAAGAAACAAAAGATGTGTCTGGATGAGATGCAAATGGCAGGATAGTAGCCCTCTGAACACAATGTAAAGGGATAAAGAAAGAAACGAGGGGGGAAACCAGCAAAAAAAAAAGAAAAAGATGAGGCAGAGGTTATGATCTAAAATTATTGAACTCCGTGTTGAATCCAGAATGCTGTATAGTGTCCAGTCAAAAGATGAGGTGCTGTTCCTCAAGTTTGCGTTGAGCTTCATTGGAACACTGCAGCAGGCCAAGGACTGAAAGGTCAGAGTGAGAGCAAGGTGGAGAATTGAAATGACAAGCAACAGGAAGCTCGGGGTCATGTTTGCGGACTGAACGGAGGTGTTCTGCAAAGCGGTCACCAAATCTGCATTTAGTCTTCCCAGTGTAGAGGGGACCACATCGTGAACAGTGAATACCGTATATTAAATTGAAAGAAGTACAAGTAAATTGCCGTTTCACTTAAAAGGATTGTTTGGGGCCCTCGGCGGTGAGAAGGGAGGAATTAAAAGGGCAGGTGTTGCATCTCCTGAGCTTGCATGTAAAGGTGCCGTAGAAAAAGGGGGAGGTGTTGGGGGTAACTGAGGAGTGGACCAGGGTGTACGGAAGGAACAGTCCCTTCAAAATGTTGCAAGGGGAGGGGAGGAGAAGATGTGTTTGGTGGCATCACGCTGGAGATGGCAGAAATGGCAGAGGATGATCCGTTGATTATGGAGGCTGGTTGGGTGGAAGGTAAGGACAAATGGAACCCTATCATGGTTCTGGCAGGGAGGAAAAGGGTTGAGAGCAGAAGTGCGTGAAGTAGATCGAACACGGTTGAGGGCCCTGTCAATTACCGTGGGGGGGTGGGATAATCCTCGGTTGAGGAAAAAGGAAGCTATATCGGAAGCGCTAGTATGAAAGGTTGCATCGTCCAAACAAATGTGACAGAGATGGACAAACTGGGAGAAAGGAATCGATTCCTTGCAGGAGGTGGGGCGTGAGGAAGTGTAGTTGTGGGAGTCTGTTGGCTCATAGTGAATATTGGTTGATAGCCTATCCCCAGAAATGGAGACAGTGAAGTCAAGGAAGGGAAGGCGATAGTGGAGAAAATTGGGAGGCAAATTACAAAAAGGTGCATTAACTTTAGTGATAATGGAGAACTTCAATAATTCCAATATTGAGTGGAAAAAAAGTGTGAAGGGCATAGAGTCATAGTCATACAATCATTTACAGCACAGAAGGAGGACATTCAACCCATTGAATCCATGCCAGCTCTCCACGGAGCTATGCAGTCAGCCCCACGCCCTAGCTCAATCTCCTTGGCCCTGCAAGTTTATTTCTCTCGGGTGACCATCCAACTTTCTCTAGAAGTCATTGATGGCAATGTGTGTTTGTTCTTGAGCAACATTTTGTATCCCTTTGAAACCATTGCTTTGAAAAAGTAGCTATATGAATATTCGCACAGACATACTTTGCAGAATGTTTGTCAGGATACCTGCTCTTTGTAAAAATGCTATGGAATTCAGGACTTGTTCATTGGTATGAAATTCCTTTGTCCACTATTTTGATGAAGGTGCTTAAATTAATAGGTCATCGCCTCCTTTAAAAGAACACACAAGGCAATTCCATAGAGGTGGAGAATTCCTGAAATGTGTACAAGAGAGCTTTCTTCATCTGTACGTTTCCAACCCAACAAGGAAGGAAGTAGTGCTGGATATAGTTCTAGGAAATGAAGTGGGGCAAATGGAGCATGTTCAGTGGGAAGGCATTCAGGAAACAGTGATCACAATATCAATTGATGACTGTATCGGTGCCATTTCCTGCTCCCGCCCCGAACTAGAAAATTTTATCAACTTTGCTTCCAATTTCCACCCTTCTCTCACCTTTACATGGTCCATCTCTGACACTTCCCTTCCCTTCCTCGACTTCTCTGTCTCCATTTCTGGGGATAGGTTGTCTACCAATATCCATTATAAGCCCACCGACTCCCACAGCTACCTCGACTGCACTTCTTCACACCCTACCTCCTGTAAGGACTCCATTCCATTCTCCCAGTTTCTCCGTCTCCGACGCATCTGCTCTGATGATGCTACCTTCCATGACGGTGCTTCTGATATGACCTCCTTTTTCCTCAACCGAGGATTTCCCCCCACTGTGGTTGACAGGGCCCTCAACCGTGTCCGACCCATTCCCCGCACCTCTACCCTCACCCCTTCCCCTCCCTCCCAGAACCGTGACAGGGTTCCCCTTGTCCTCACTTTTCATCCCACCAGCCTCCATATCCAAAGGATCATCCTCCGCCATTTTCGCCACCTCCAGCGTGATGCCACTACCAGTCGCATCTTCCCCTCCCTTCCCCTGTCAGCATTCCGAAGAGATCGTTCCCTCCGCGACACCCTGGTCCACTCCTCCATTACCCCCACCACCTCGTCCCTGTCCCAGGGCACCTTCCCCTGCAATCGCAGGAGGTGTAATACCTGCCCATTTACCTCCTCTCTCCTCACTATCCCAGGCCCCAAACACTCCTTTCAGGTGAAGCAGCGATTTACTTGTACTTCTTTCAATGTAGTATACTGTATTCGCTGCTCACAGTGTGGTCTCCTCTACATTGGGGAGACCAAGCGCAGACTGGGTGACCGCTTTGCGGAACATCTCCGCTCAGTCCGCAAGCAGGACCCTGAGCTTCCGGTTGCTTGCCATTTCAACACTCCCCCCTGCTCTCATGCTCACATCTCTGTCCTGGGATTGCTGCAGTGTTCCAGTGAACATCAACGCAAGCTCGAGGAACAGCATCTCATCTACCGATTAGGCACACTACAGCCTGCCGGACTGAACATTGAGTTCAATAATTTCAGAGCATGACAGCCCCCCATTTTACTTTCATTTTTAGTTATTTTTTCTTCCTTTTTTTTTACATTCTTTTTTACATTTTTTACAATCTTTTTTTGCATTTATTTCATTTCATCTTAGTTTGTTCAGTTTGCTTACCCACTTTTTTTTTCAGGTTTTTTTTCAGGTTTGCACTTGCTGCTGTTCAATATTCAGTGTATTCACACCTAATCTGTACTAATGCTTTGTCTTTCAACACACCATTAACATATTGTTTGCCTTTGCTCCGTGACCTTTTGGTCAGCTATGTGGCCTGGTCCAATCTGCACCTTCTCCTTTGTTATTTCTTGCCCCACCCCCACCTCACTTGCTTAAAATCTGTGACTTTTCTAATATTTGTCAGTTCCGAAGAAGGGTCACTGACCCGAAACGTTAACTCTGCTTCTCTTTTCACAGATGCTGCCAGACCTGCTGAGTGATTCCAGCATTTCTTGTTTTTGTATCACAATATCATATTAGGTTTAGAGTAGTTATGGAAGAGGGCAAGGAAAAATCAAATTGTGAAAATATTCAGCTGGAGGAGAGCTAAATTTAAGTGAGTTGAAAAGGAATCTGGCTCGGGTAGATTGGAATCAAAGATTGTCCAGTAAAACAGTAAATAAGCAATGGAGAGCTATGTGAGCCGCATGGAAGATGGCAGGATCCTCAAGGAAGCATTGTACAATGAGCTCGTCACTGGCATCAGACCCACCGGCCGTCCATGTCTCTGCTTTAAAGACGTCAGCAAATGCGACATGAAGTCCTGTGACATTGATTGCAAGTCGTGGGAGTCAGTTGTCAGTGATCGCCAGAGCTGCTGGACAGTCATAAAGGCAGGGCTAAAGAGTGGCGAGTCGAAGAGACTTGGCAGTTGGCAGGAAAAAAGACAAGTGCAAGGAGAGAGCCAACTGTGTAACAGCACCGACAACCAATTTTATCTGCAGCACCTGTGGAAGAGTCTGTCACTCTAGAATTGGCCTTTATAGCCACTCCAGGCGTTGCTTCACAAACCACTGACCACCTCTACCCATTGTCTCTCAAGACAAGGAAGCCAAAGAAAAAAAGAAAAGCAATGGAGATAGATCAGGTAGATTGAACCTATTCCCTGATGGGCAAAGGAAGGCAAAGCTAGGATTAAAATGAAGCAGAAAAAGAAGGCTTATGATAAATGTCAGATTCATAATTCAGAAGAAAACCAAGCTTATATAAAAATTACAGGGAGAACTGAAAAAAGAAATGAGGGGCAAAGAGAGTGTATGAGATAGATTAGTGGTAACATAAAAGGGAACTCAAAAGTCTTCTATAAACATATAAATAGTAAAAATGTAGTCAAAGGAAGGGTGGGGCTGATTAGGCACCAAAAAGATCTTGTGGAGGCAGAGGGCATGGCTGAGGTAATAAAGGAATACTTTGCATGTGTCTTCACTAAAGAAGATGCTGCCAATGTCATAGTGAAGGAGACAGTAGAAAAATTGTCAAAGGAGCAGAAAGCAGAGACTAGTGGTGAATATAAAAACAGAAACTGCTGGAAATACTCAGCAGGTCTGGCAGCATCTGTGGAGAGAGAAGCAGAGTTAACGTTTCAGGTCTGTGACCTTTCATCAGAAGTGGTGAACAGTTTTTTTAGACTGGAGGGAAGTGTGCAGTGGTGTTCCTTAGGTGTTGGTGTTGGGACAACTTTTCTTTTTGATGTATGTTACTAACCTGGACTTGGGCTAATTTCAAAGTTTGCAGATAACATGAAACTCGGAAATGTAGTGAACAACGAGGAGGATAGTAACAGACTTGAGGAGGACAAAGGCAGATTGGTGAAATGGGCAGACATTGCAGATGAAATTTAACACCGAGAAGTGTAAGGCGATTTATTTTGGTAGGAGAAATGAGCAATATAAACTAAATAGTACAATTTTAAAAGGGGTGCAGGGACAGAGAGAGACAAGGGGGTATACATGCACAAGTCTTTGAAAGTGGCAGGACAAGTTGAGAAGGCTGTTTTTAAAAAAAAAAAAAGCTTACAGGGTCCTTGGCTTTATAAATAGAAGCATAGAGTACAAAAGCAAGAAATTTGTGCTAAACCTTTATAAAACACTGGTCAGGTCCAAGCTGGAGTATTTTAGACAATTCTGGCACCACATTTTAGGAAGCATATCAAAACCATGGAGCAAGTGCAGAGGAAATTTACTAGAATGGTACCAGGGATGAGAGACTTTTGTTACATGGAGAGACAAGAGAAACTGGGGTTGTTTGCCTATTTGCAGAGAAGATGTAAGGGGAGATTTAATAGGGTAAATAAGGATAAACTTTCCAGTGGCAGAAGGGTCAGAAACCAGATTTCAGGTAATTGGCAAAAGAACCAGAGGAGACATGAAGGCATTTTTTGCCTATCTCTAATTCCTCTTGAGAAAGTGGTGGTGAGCCAACTTCTTGAATACGGCTGAGTGGCTTGTTAGGCTCTTTCAGAGGGCATTTAAGAGTCAACTACATTACTGTGGGTCTGACATCACATTTACTCCAGACCAGGTAAGGATTGCAGATTTCCTTCCCTAAATGACATCAGTAAACCAGATGGGTTTTTACAACAATCCAGTGGTTTCATGGGCACCATTACTGATACTAGCCTTTTTCCCCAGATTTTATTTAAATAATTGAATTTAAATTCCCCTGCTGTTATCGTGGAATTTGAACACATGTCCCTAGATCATTAGTCCAGACCTCTGGATTACAAGTCCAGTGACATAATCACTATAATTGGACATACACTTAATTGGATAGCTCTTTCAAAGAGCCAACCCATGTATGATGTGCCGAATGGCTTCCTTCTGTGCTATATCATTCTATGATACTAAATGTAAAATTTCTGTTTACCTGCTTCATTGGTTATTATGCTGAAATATTAATTATATACATTTTAAAGGTACATTCCAAATGTAACATTATAAAGTTACAATAAGACTATTCTTTAACATAATACACAATTTAGACATTAAAAAGTCAGCAAAGTAAATTGAAAATAGCTAACAACTAAGTAAACACAAATAATTAAAACCCTTAATGTATGTACCCATGCATTTTGTAAAGTGGTTGAGCATGTCCCCAATCCACAATTTCTTTCAGTTTATCTTTGTCAGATCAGGAAGGGTTTAATTTCCTCTTCCCACATGATTCTTAATTCCCAACACAGATTATTTCTCGTTTTATCTCTAGTGACTCCATGCTTTCATCAAGTCTTGTCTTCCTCTTTTCCTGGTGTTCTCTCTGCTCTTCCCTTCCAGTTAAACTTTCTTTTGAAGTTATTCTGAACATTACAGCAGAGCCCATGTGCTTCTGGAAGTTTTTCTCCTTTAATTTATCGTTTACTTGGTTGGGCAAATCAACATCACCAACATTAAAAACACCATGGCTTTGTGGCTCCAGTTGTTTTTGTTTTTTTCCTTCGTTCTGTTTGCTCCATCTTTTCACTTCTGGTTTTATCAATTATCATTTTTCATTGTGTATATTCTTCCCTTTAATTATTGTTTCTTTTGACTGTATTGTCATTACATGTCACCTTTGCATTCCTTGCTTCCTGCAGAGGCCCTTCCTTTAATTGGTCGATGGAGTGAGGTAGCACAAAATGTGTTCAGTGACTAATATAAAGAGAACCTTTCTGCCTCAATGCTTGGATGACATGGCCTCATGGAATTCCACTTTCAGAGACAGCCAGTGTGCACAAAATCTACCACAATATTGCATTAGGGTGTCGTTACATTACTCAATGCAAGGGAAAGTAATTCACTTCCTTTAACTGGCATAGTGAATTAGAGTCAAGCAGCATCTTCCAGGACACATGATTGTTGAATAATCAGTTCATTTAACCATCTCATTGCGGGCAAGAGCACATCTACTTGCATAATGCATTGTTGAATAACTGCCCATCTAACTGGTGCAGTGCTACGATTGGCAAATTTGGCCCACCTAATTGGCACAGTCCATAATAAGAATATAAGAAACCTCAAAGAACAAAGCCATTTGGTTCATCAATTCTGCTCCTTTGATAGAGGGTACACTATCATGGATTCTGCCCTGCCCATCTCAAGCCTAGCAGGTAAAATTGTGCATCTATATTCCTTAATAACCAAAGCTAATCAAATAAACATTTATAAAGCTCTGGTTAGGCCCCAACTAGAGTATTGCATCCAGATCTGGTCACCACACTTTAGGAAAGATGTAAGGATCCTTGAGAGCGTGCAGAGGACATTTTCCGGAATTGATCCAGGGATGGGGGATTTTAGTTACAAGGTTAGGTTGGAAAAGCTGGGGTTGTTCTCCTTAGAACGAAGGAGATTAAGGGGAGATTTGATAGAGGTGTTCAAGATTGACAGGTTTAAATAAGTTAGACAAGAAAAAAACTGTTCCCATTAACTGATGCCACAAGAACAAGGAGATACAGATTGAAGGTTTTGGGCAAGAGATACAGGGAGAATATGAGGAAGAATTTTTTTACTCAGTGGGTGGCAATGACCTGGAACTCGCTGCCCACGAGGGTGGTGGAAGTGGAAACAATGGTTTCAAAAGAAAATTGCATGGGCATTTGAAGGAAATAAACTTGCAGGGCTTTAGGGATCAAGAAGGGGGGTGGGACTGACTGGATTGCTCCGTGGAGAGCCAGCATGTACTTGATGAGCTGAATGACCTGCTTCTATGCTGTAAATTACTCTGTGACTCTAAAATGCCAGGATAATTATCCATCCATTCATCTTCACCATTTAATCTTGGCTTGCTGCCCTCCAAAAGAAAACCTCTTCTCCTCTGCGACACCAGCAACACATAGTGTTCTGGGTTATTTCATCACTGCAGCCTAGACTATTCCCATAATCCTCAATTATATTCTGAGATGTTTATCCAGCACTTTTTTGAAAGTGTTGATGAATATTTGAATAATTTACCTTATATCTAGCCATAACACATCATGGGGTGAGTAACATAACCCATTCATTGGCTCAATATATTGATGCACAACTGATGATGATGACCAAGTCTTCACAGGGAAAGATGGTGGGAAGGCTTGTCTCTCTGACCAATTCTTGATCTGCAGCTTCTTGAGCAGTTGGGGTACAAGAACTCCTGGTTTGGAGGGGCCCTGGTATAAGCAGACTACCCATTTACCAAATCCATTCCTGAGTAAGTCTCCCCGTCCTTTGGGTCAATGCCTTTTGCCAAATTTGATGCATCGATGGCTACCTCAGCTCACTTCATCATTTGGTACAATGCATTGGTGAATACCTCATTCCATTGACCAACTGAGCGCACTGGTGAATAATTTACCCCACCTACCGGCTCAATACATTGGTAAATCACTCACTCCACCTACCGGCTCAATGCATTGGTGAATAACTCACCCCACCTACCAGCTCAGTGCATCGGTGATTAATTCAGTCTCAGCCCATCTCCTGGCGCTGGTCTCTGCTTCTCCGTTGTCTTATGTCTTCTCCACCGCCACTCTCTAATGCAAGCAGTCCGTCCAACCCGCCCTAGCAGTCGCTCAGGGCTCGGTCCTGACTAACCCGATCCACGAGTTGAGAACTGAGCCCTCCCTCCTTCTCCTCGCCAGTACTTCTGCCGAACTCCGTAAGTATATTGCAGCCGATGCTCTGCCGGGTTTGTGTGTGAATCGGGTCTTGCGGGAGAACTGTCACCCCTTGGAATCCAGGACTGCAGCCTGTTGCTTGCCTGTGGCTGTGTGAACCCCTTCTACTCAATGCTGGTTGTGGGGAGATCAGCAGCACTGATCCCCGCTCAGCTCCCACCGCACCGGCTGTTGTACTTCAAAGAGGTAAACGTGTTGCAGCTTTCATATTCTCTCTCTAGATGTGTGTGTGTGTGTCGGTTTAACATTTTATTTCTAAATTTATTCGAGCTAATGGATAATAAATCCGGCACAATTAAAGCTAACAGTAATAAGATCTCTTTTTGTAAAGAAAGTATGTAGTCGTAAAATGCAACTTCGTGATTTTTGTTTATACCGAGTATAAACATGTGGCAATTTATGTGAAGTGTGATGTTTTTGTGAGATTCAGATTTATACTTGAATAGCAAGTCATAAATTGTTTAATATGCCACTTGAGATACATAGTGAAATTCTTGCCATTCCCATCTCGCTGGAGTGTTGATATGTATGGTTCTACAATCCATTCGGTACACTGAGGTGCCTCATCCCATAGACCATTTCACGTGTCAGCCTAGATAGTGGTGTCAAGACTATTCAGCCGTGAAGGGCATCACAGCGACCTCAGATCCTGACTTTATCTGACCTCTTTATAGGAAGGGTCACACGATAATGATTAGAAATAGGTAACGTGACTCATTTTTCCCATCTTAGACCAGGGGTATTGAAGTTAATTGTAATGCTGCTCTAGAACCCTGGTTCAGACTGGCACAAATGTAGAATCAAACAAGGGCTCCTTCTAGTTTGTCTGGGTCAATTCTATGATTGTGTGTTTGTCGGTTGAACGCAAAATTGTTTTTTGCTATTTATTATAACTTAAGACAATTAAAAACCCCTCATGTCAGCACCTTCAGTGGTATAAATTAATCTTTCCAATGGCCTGTCCAAAAGTCGATGTAATATCATGGGTCTTTTGTGAGCAGCTGGATTTCCATCTCCATAATGTCCAACAGGTGGGAGTCAAAATGATAGGTTCTGCTTGACAGATCAAGCTTTGTTATGATGTTACTTGCAACTTATCTGATTTCTGTGCACTTTGCAGGGCTATGGGGAAAGAGCAGAGGATTGGGACTAATTGGCAGCTCTTTTAGAGAGCTGGCACAGGAACAATGGCCCGAACGCCCTCCTTCTGTGCTGCATGATTCTCCCCTGACCCTCTCCTGGTGGCTGTGTGCTGGCTTGGCCAAGTCTGCCATTGACAAGTCCTGGATGTGGGGGATTGCCAGGGAAGATATCTGTCCACTTGCCTGCATTTTGATTTTTCAGTCAGTGCCAGGGTGACCTTGGGGTACCAGCATGCTGGCTGGAAGCTTTCTGTGACCAAGGGCACTACATGATACCCACTGTTTAGTTACAGCTGAAATCAAATCTGTAATTTGTTATTGCTTTCTGTTGAAAAAAAAAGAAAAAAAATCACTTCAGACAAATGCCACAATCTCCTTGCCTAAAATTGTGGCAATCTTTGTGCTTGAAGCACTTGTTAATTTCTGGTGAGACGGGGCCTTGCCCCATTTTACTAACTAGTGGTCAAATGTGAACACTTACTTATTTAAATACTCTGTTGGGAGAGAGTCCTGTCGAATATGTGCTGTCTGTAAATCGGGACGTCATCTCGAATGTGGCAGACGTGCAAAGAAGCTGACTGTGTTTGGATAGATAGGAGTGGACTCAAGTTCACTGGCGAAAGGGATCAAAGGATATGGGGGGAAAGTGGGAACAGGTTACTGAGTTGGATGATCAGCCATGATCATAATGAATGGCAGAGCAGTCACGAAGGGCCAAATAGCCTACTCCTGCTCCTATTTTCTATGTTTCTAAGGGCAAGCATAACAACAGAGATGAGGCAGTGTTCTCTTGTAGACTTAATGAAAAAAAATCACAGTAAGAAATTTCTTTCCGTACAGCAAAGGTACACCAAAATGAAAGTTGGGCATATAGGGTGTCTGCAAGAATCTTACCATTTGCCTGCTGACTGACAATGGAGTTTATTGGGATTCGACCCTACTCTATTTCCCAATTTACTGATCTGTTCAGTTGATCTACTGGTCAAACAGGTCTTTACTGAACAGGTAACCTCAATTGTTGTGGTATAGCCAGGCAGCAGCTGATCAGCATTCATTATTTTGACTGGAATGCTTGGACTGGCATTTATAAATGAAGGTAATTGGGATGCGGGCTGCAAGGCATCTAACAGAGAATAATCCTTTGTGTTGAACAATTAACAGGAGAAATTATTACAGAATTGGAAGATGTTTCAAAAATGTAATTTATTTTCCTCAATTGTCTTTGGGTATACTTAACAAAACAAGGTTTTCGGAAAAGCCTATTGACCTCTGTGGTGATTATCCAGCTGGCTTTTTTGCATTCTCACATAATGAGTTACAGGAATGGACAAGATAGTGAGCTTGTCACTTCTGTGCCTGCTCACTGCTGTTCTTTGCAAATCTGGACTGGGAGGGGAGGAACAGGCAGCAACACAGCTGGAGCTTTCTCCCACTGGAGTATAACTGAGCCACAATGGAAGCCCAATCAAAATTCAGAAGCAGATCCAGCAATTCGTATTCAAAGGGGGAATGGGAGGGTTGGCAGAGTGGGGGAGGGGAGATTACTTCCCTGGTGTGTTGGTGAGAATTCCTTTCCAATCCCTTCCCCCTTAAGGGATTGAAACTAGTTCAGGAGATCAGTCCGGCCATGATTCATGTCCTACTGTTATGCTGATAGAGTTAGATGAAAAGAGGTTTGGAGCAGAGTCCTGGTGGGCCAAATGGTCTGTTTGTGTGCTGTGTATTCTACCCTTTATATGAGGTGATCTGTGCACATCGCAGCTAGAAACTGGTAGAGCACTCACTTGAAGAATTCAACAAATCGATATTCATCATGTGAGCCGGTAGCTTGTTCCAGAAGTCAGGCTCAGATTGTACTGTGGTCTGGTCAGATCCCATCTATGTCCAGTTTTAGTTACTGAGATACAAGGGAGGCATTCAAGCACTAAAGGCAGTGCAAAGAGGAACAACCAGGCTGATCCTCACTGTTAGCTATCTGAATTATGAAGAATGCTCAGAGATACTTTGGCTTGTTAGCTTTGAAAGGAGGCTATGGAGCAGTGCAGTGGGACAAGAGAGAACTGTAGGGTCTTTCCGTGTGGATGTTTTCAAGGATTAATGATTTTCCTCATCCATCATTAACTTGCCACTTTGTAATGAAGACAAGGAGGTACCTGGTTTCATTGCTGGCCTGTGTTGATTTGGCAGATCTCTGGGATAACAGCTTGGGTGCTGCAGTTGACCTCGGCACACTTGGGGTAGGGATGTCAAAGATCAGCCAGGCATATGTCCCTCATCTCTGTGCAGTGACCACTGCTGTGGAGTTCCTGTAAAGCTTTGAGTAAGAAAAAGCTCGGGCTCAGCCATGATGCCCTCCAAGGTTCAATAGCCTGCTGATACTCAGCATCGAGGCTCACTTGGGAAGAATGGCCAGAGGGCTATTGGCTCAACATGAGACAGCACCTGCAGGAAAGGAAACATTTCAGGTGGGTGGGGGTGTGTGGGGGGGAGGAACAACAATTTTTTAAAACTTAGTAAGTATAACATTTAAGGTTATAAGTGTTTGGCAGATTGATTTATATTAATAATTCCACTTCCAGTTGTGGGATGCAGTGACAAACTTGGTCTCTTTTTTTAAAAAAACAGACACTTTATAGCTAGCGAGAGCCTCCAGCTTTTGCAGGAAACAGCCGTGTTTTTGAAATTTATGTTCGTCAAAATGCTGGAGGAAGAATGACTCATTGGTTCAACTGGCCCATCAGTCACTCAGAATGTTTCCAAGTATTTCAGAGGAAACAGGAATATGGGTCAGCTTTCCCAATTAGATAATGTTTTTGTAAGTCTAAAATGAAACAAAGACTTGAATTACATCAACTGCCTGTGCCAAGAACTGAACCTGTGTTCACTTCCATCTGCCTCTTTGTAGTATCGTGACCTGCAATGTTATGAAGGGGAAAAATAAGTGGTGCGATCTGAATGCTTTATTTTGTGTATATAAAATTATATGGAATTTGCAGCACAGAAACAGGTCATTTGGTCCAACAAATCTCTGCTGGTGTTTATGCTCCTCCCACCTTACTTCATCACATCTTATCAGCATATCCTTCTATTCCTTTCCTCCCTCATGTACTTAACTGGCTTCCCCTTAAAGGCATCAATGCTGTTTTATAGCCCTCAACGTATTATTTTTCAACACAAGTACTACCACTGCCCCATTTTAACTTCCTTCAGCGAGAATTGCTTTGCTGTGAAATGGTAACACATAGGCCCACGCTCGGAATTCCCCACCCGCTTATCTCAATAGTGTCGTTCTGGGAGGTGTCAGGAAGAGATCAAGTACTCCTTCACTGTAAATGTAAAACTGTAATTGACATGACAATTGTGAAACAGAAGGGTTGGGAAGAAACTCATGACAGTATTGAAAGAAACTGATCTCTTTTGCAATGTTTGTATTTTTTGGTGTGGTTTGGAAACTGTTTGGCAATGTAATTTTTACAGATTTTTATGAATAAAGTATATTTTGGAAAAAAAAAAGTACTCCTTCACACTAAGCAAGGGGAAATTACAGGGCCAATCACCTTAATTAACTCTACAATGTCTCCTGGCCTGGGAACAATCCTCTTTGTGTGTCCTGTCGCTAAGACAAGGTGGGTGGGGCATAGAGCAAAAAGCCAAACTACCTTAGAAAAGTGAGACTGTGAGCACTTCATGGATGTCCTTGGTCGTCCTCCTTGTTGTGTTTGGGGGGTTGAGTTTTTTTCCTATGATCTTGCATTTGAATTTCCTGCATCTGCTGTGGGAAGCCCATATAAATGGTGGTAACTGTTGGACATTTCCAAGCTATGATTGTAGGTCAGATCTCCTTATCCTTATTGCGTGCTGGGAAGGTATTTACTGGGTAGGACAATAAACACATTTGTTTTTAATTATGTTGGATTTAGAAATTAAATTTGAAGAAATGTTGTTTAAATAAACCAAGTAGGTAACTATTGTTCTGCGGTATGCATTGATAGAATTGAGACTATAGTCAGATATTGACTGAATTGCACTATTTTCCTGTCTTTTTAATCCTTATAGGGCTTTGATAGGCTTTAAGAATCCTGCATGAGGGAACCATATAATACAAGGTATATACTTAACTGTGTGGGTGGCTCCTTCATATTGAAGATCTTCAATCACAGCTCAGGTTTTCTTCATTTCTTAGAAGTTTGGTCATTTTTTGATATTATTAGACTCATTTAAGGTGCACTGTTCATCAGTGCTAGGAAAAGTATATTTTACTTGTTTGATACCCAGTATCAATGTCAACATTGCTCGATCAATAATAGCATAGGATTGATGAACTTAAACCTCTCTGAACACTGTCCAACCATGGGCCTTAAATAGGGAATTATATACCACAGTGCTTCCATTTTAAATCTGTGTAAAATCTTTTTAAAATCAGATTCACAACCAACCGCCCAACCTGGCCATTTTGTTTGGCCTTTCTCCTCCGTGTCCTCAATCACCAACAATGCTAGTTTGTGACCATTTCCTTGTATCCCTTACCACATTCCCAATTCATTTTTCAACCCCTGCTTCTTTCATTATTCTTGCAAAAGACTTTTATAACTGCTCTTTCCAACTCCCAATTCACTACTCTTTAGCACTCTGCTCACAGCTGTTGATCCCTCACTTGGCCTTTCAATATTCCTATCTCCATCAAAATCTTCAATCTCTGTCCCCAACTCCCCTACCCCAGTAGGTCACAGAGTTCATTCTCTCAGGTCTAAAGGGCACATACTTAAGCATACCTGGCACACAACTGGCGTGGCCATACATCACCTGGCCTGGCTTCATTAAGCTCTACACTGCATTCTGCCAAGGCTGCCCACTACTCTGGAATCATAAATCTAGGCTCCTTTGCTACAGTACCAACTGGCTCTTTAAGCTGCTGCACCCTGTGTTCCACCGGTTCTCTGAAGGGTTCATGGATTTCTTCATCACCAAGATAAAGACCATCCACACAACTGTTCTACTGTAGCCTTTTCCCTTTACCCCTCCGCAACCAACCTTCAGTCCTCCTCCCTCTCACTATTACCCCCATCCATTTTCGCTATGTCTCTCTGAAGTACCTTCGGATTGAATATGTATTACTCATTTCATTTAAACATCTTTAAGCTATCTTTCCTTGAGCAGATTAGCAAGTTCATCCATTCACAGCCAAGGATACAAAACGGAATTGTTTCTGGTCTAGATAGCTGACCTTGCAGGCCCAGAATACTATGCAGATTTTGCCCTTTGCCTGTGTTGAGTTTTCTGATCTCATCCAGGGCTGCAGGAATGCCAGTTTTGGTCTCAGCATCTCTGTTTTGAAACCCAGGTTCCTGCTCTTGATCATTTGGAAGTGCATGTATGGGATCATCAGATGAGGACATGAGTCAGCTGAGTCTTGATACTCACTATGATACAATTTCCTAATATACTTGCAGCCAAAGTTCACTTTGATGAAGTACCGGAGGATGTCCAGTACCTGCGGAACTCCTCATCAGGAAGGAGTTAATACCTTCACACAGCAAAGTGGAGAAATTGACAAAAACCTAAATTCAAGCCTGCAGTTACATCCTGGAGACTTTATCTCTTTAGGCTGAGCTACATGTGATTCCCCAAGTGACAGAGGTGGAAAAACACTTCTGTCTACAGCGACCAGTGTCTACTCTTGATTTTAGCACTTTTAGCACTTAGTGATCTGAGAAAAGAGCTTTCAAGTGATGGATGCACAATGAACTAATTGACTGACTTAAATAGGTTACATCATGCAGGATGATTTTGGTATTAAACTTGCTATTTTGTAATTACATCGTATTTACAGGACAGAAATGGGCGATTCGGTCCAACTGGTCTGTTTTGGTGATTTATGCTCCACATGAGCCTCCTTTTACCCCTCTTTATCTAATCCTGTCAGTCTATCCATTTCTTCCTTTCTCCCTCATGCGTTTATCTAGCTTTCCTTAAATGCATCTATGCTATTCACTTCATGTGGTAGTGAGTTCCACATTCTCACCACTCTCTGGGTAAAGAAGTTTTGTCTAAATTCCCTATTGGATTTATTGGTCACTATCTTTTATATTTATAACCTGGAGCTTTGGTCTCCCCTACAATTCTGTAATCAATCATGTAAAAAGAAATAGATTGTTAAAGGTTAAAATCCCAGTGTTTTATGAACTAGAGAAAGAGACCCAATTTTCTCTTTGATATGTCTGTCATCTCATCTTACCAGTGTATTAAATTAGGACAATGGAGTCTTCTGACTCTATTTCAACAATGGCAGTTGCTACAGGTAACTCTTCAACATCTCTGACTGGGCTGCATTGTTCACGCTAATCCACATTGACACTGCCCTTTTTGTGTACTTAGAGCTTTTATTTTTGCTTTTTAAATGCCAATATACATACATACGAATTAAAAGCAGGAGTAGGCCATTCGGCCCTTCGAGCTTGCACCGCCATTCAATAAGATCGTGGCTGATCTAATTGTAACCTCGACTCCACATTCCCGCCTACTCCCGATAACCTTTCATCCCCTTGTTTATCAAGAATCTATCTACCTCTGCCTTCAAAATATTAAAATACTGCTTCCACTGCCTTTTGAGGAAGAGAATTCCAAAGATTCATGACCTTCTGAGAGAAAACATTTCTCCTCATCTTGTCTTAAATGGGGGACCCCTTATTTTTAAATAGTGACCCCTAGTTCTAAATTCTCCCACAAGGGGAAACATCCTTTCCACATCCACCCTGTCAAGACCCCTCAGGATCTTGTATGTTTCAATCAAGTTGTCGCTTACTCTTCTAAACTCCAGCAGATACAAGCCTAGCCTGTCCAATCTTTCTTCATAAGACAATCTACCCATTCCAGAAATTAGTCTAGTAAGCCTTCTCTGAACTGCTTCCAATGTATTTACATCCTTTAAATAAGAAGACCAATATTGTACACAGTACTCTAGATGTGGTCTCACTGATGCGCTGTATAACCTCCCTACTTTTGTATTCAATTCCTCTCACAATAAACAATAACATTCTATTAGCTTTCCTAATTACTTGCTGGACCTGCATACTAACCTTTTGAGATTCATGAACTAGAACACCCAGATTCCTCTGTATCTCAGAGCTTTGCAATCTCTCACCATTTAGATAATGTGTTTTTTTATTCTTCCAGCCAAAATGGACAATTTCACATTTTCCAACATTATACTCCATTTACTAGATCTTTGCCTAGTCACTTAACCTATCTATATCCCTTTGTAGCCTCCTTATGTCCTCTTCACAACTTACTTACCTACCTATCATTGTGTCATCAGCAAATTTAGCAACCATACTTTCGGTCGCTTCATCCGGGTCATTTATATAAATTGTAAAAAGTTGAGGCCCCAGCACCGACCCCTGTGGCACACCACTTGTCACATCTTGCTAACCAGAAAATGACCCATTTATGCCTGATCTCTGTTTCCTGTTAGCTAGTCAATCCTCTATTCATGCCAATAAGTTACCCACTGAAAAGGACAGAAGGCAGGAGGCCTACAGTTGTGGGTTACATTCTAGTTTTTTCAAAACAAAGCAAATTAAACCCTACATTTTACATATGTTTTGTCCCCTTTAGAAATTAAATCTTTCTGTCTATTTTGGCATGTGATGTTTGAAGATGGATCAGAACAGCAATTTAACTTGCGTTACCTGAAGTTGCATTCAACTATCTTCCATTAACGATTTCCTATTAAACTAATTGTGATAAATATACGTATAGAGGGAGATTTAATAGATGTGTTCAGAAGTTCAGGGTTTTGATAGAATAAGTAGGGAAAAACTGTTTCTCTGGTAGGAGGGTCAGTAACCAGAGGACACAGATTTGAGTTTTTTCCCCAAAAATATACTTTATTCATAAAAAATCTGTGAAAAATGCATTACAAAACAGTTCAAAACAGCACCAAGTTGGCATTCCAAAAAGTGCAAAGGAAATCAGTTTTCTTCGATACAGGAGTGAGTTGCCTCACAACGCTTCCATTCCATTTTACATGCCGTGTACATTTTAAAACAAATCCATATTTGGTGTATACAGCCCGAAGGGTTTCCCATGGGTCCAGCCGCTCAGTTCATTTTGGTGGGAGGACCTTACACAGTGGTCTTTCCCCATTGAGCCTTTGCAGCGGCTGCCCCAAGCGTCAGTGCGTCCCTCAGCATGTAGACCTGGATTTGAGTTCATTGACAAAAGAACCAGAAAGTAGAGAGCACTGAGTTTCAAATTATACAGTAGTTCCATTGGAACCCTTTTGTATAAAGCATCTTTAAGTGCCTCTGTGTTTTAAGGAAATCTTTTTTCCCTGTCTCAGTTCAGTTATTATGAGCAAGTGTATTCTTGTGATATCTTCAGACAGCAATGTGTGGCCAATTTGATTAATGGCAGCATTTGTAGAGATCTTTTATACACATACACACAAACAAAGACAACCTGCCACCTTTACACCCACACAGTCACTTAGCTACAGACACAAATGCAAACAGAGGCAAAATTGTTGGATTACCTCCAAATGTGTGTCCTCCTAGGCACAAATCATCCGAGAAGATTTGTAACCCATCCCACTATCCCACCCCCCAGCTTCAGTTTGTGTTCTGCCGTGCTTGAGGAATACAGTACCCGATACTTCTGCGGAGATACGTTTGTGCCATACAAACGTATGAAAATAATGGACAGGACAAGCTGGCCTATCAATCCTGCCCCACACTCATGATGGCTGGAGCATCATGACGAGATGCTCCCTACCCCACCCGGCCACAACCCCTCCCACCCCACCACACCACTCCTGCAATCATGTAATCTCCTTGGGAGACCAAAAGAACAAAGAGAAACAGGGCCAATCAGGTGGAGGGGAACACACTCTGGAAAATTTCTCTCCTGCTCTCTTTTGGATGATTAAAATCACTCCCAAGAGATAACGTTGGATCTACACTAATGAGGGAATATTCAAATTTTGTCAGTTTTAGAACATAGAACAGTACAGCACAATACAGGCCCTTCGGCCCACGATGTTGTGCCGAACATTTAACCTACTCTAAGATCAAACTACCTACCTACCCTTCATTCTACTATCATCCATGTACCTATCCAAGAGTCGCTTAAATGCCCCTAATGTATCTGCTTCTACTACCACCACTGGCAGCACATTCCACGCACCCACCACTCTCTGTGTAAAGAACCTACCTCTGACATCTCCCCGAAACCTTCCTCCAATCACCTTAAAATTATGCCCCCTGGTGATAGCCCTTTCCACCCTGGGATAAAGTCTCTGACTATCCACTCTATCTATGCCTCTCATCATCTTGTACCCCTCTATCAAGTCACCTCTCATCCTTCTACGCTCCAATGAGAAAAGCCCTAGCTCCCTCAATCTTTCTTCTTGGACATGCCCTCCAGTCCAGACAGCATCCTGGTAAATCTCCTCTGCACCCTGTCTAAAGCTTCCACATTCTTCCTATAATGAGGCGACCAGAACTGAACACAATATTCCAAGTGTGGTCGAACCAGGGCCTTATAGAGCTGCAGCATAACCTCGCGGCTCTTAAACTCAATCCCCCTGTTAATGAAAGCCAACACACCATACGCCTTCTTAACAACCCTATCAACTTGGGTGGCAACTTTGAGCGATCTATGGACATGGACCCCAAGATCCCTCTGTTCCTCCACACTACCAAGAATCCCGTCTTTAAGTCTGTATTCTGCATTCAAATTCGACCTTCCAAAATGAATCACTTCACACTTTTCCAGGTTGAACTCCATCTGCCACTTCTCAGCCCAGCTCTGCATCCTGTCAATGTCCCGTTGCAACCTAGAACAGCCTTCCACACTATCCACAACTCCAGCAACCTTTATGTCATCGGCAAACTTGCTAACCCAGCCTTCCACATCCTCATCCAAGTCATTTATAAAAATCACAAAGAGCAGAGGTCCCAGAACAGATCCTTGTGGAACACCACTGGTCACCGAGCTCCATGCTGAATACTTTCCATCTACTACCACCCTCTAACTTCTATGGGCCAGCCAATTTTGTATCCAGACAGCCAGCTTTCCCTGAATCCCATGCCTCCTTACTTTCTGAATGAGCCGACCATGGGGAACGTTATCAAACGCCTTGCTAAAATCCATATACACCACATCCATTGCTCTTCCTTCATCAATGTGTTTTGTCACATCTTCAAAGAATTCAATAAGGCTTGTGAGGCATGACCTGCCCCTCACAAAGCCATGCTGACTGTCTCTAATCAAACCATGCCTTTCCAAATAATCATAAATCCTGTCTCTCAGAATCCTCTCCAATAATTTGCCCACTACCGACGTAAGACTGACTGGTCTATAATTCCCAGGGTTATCCCTATTCCCTTTCTTGAACAAGGGAACAACATTTGCCATCCTCCAATCATCCGGTACTACTCCAGTGGACAGTGAAGACGCAAAGATCATCGCCAAAGGCGCAGCAATCTCTTCCCTCGCTTCCCGTATTATCCTTGGGTATATCCCGTCTGGCCCCGGGGACTTATCTGTCCTCATATCATTCAAAATTTCCAGCACATCCTCCCTCTTAACCTCAACCTGTTCGAGCATATCAGCCTGTTCCATGCTGTCCTCACAAACGACCAGGTCCCTCTCACTAGTGAATACTGAAGCAAAGTATTCATTTAGGACCTCCCCTACCTCCTCCGACTCCAGGCACAAGTTCCCTCCACTATCCCTGATCGGCCCTACCCTCACTCTGGCCATCCTCTTGTTCCTCACATAAGTGTAGAACGCCTTGGGATTTTCCTTAATCCTACCTGCCAAGACTTTTTCATGTCCCCTTCTAGCTTTCCTAAGTCCATTCTTCAGTTCCTTCCTGGCTACCTTGTAACCCTCTAGAGCCCTGTCTGATCCTTGCTTCCTCAACCTTAAGTAAGCTTCCTTCTTCCTCTTGACTAGCTGTTCCACATCTCTTGTCATCCAAGGTTCCTTCACCCTACCATCCCTTCCCTGCCTCATCGGGACAAACCTATCCAGCAGTCGCAGCAAGTGCTCCCTAAACAACCTCCACATTTCTGTCGTGCATTTCCCTGAGAACATCTGTTCCCAATTTATGCTTCCCAGTTCCTGCCTAATAGCATTGTAATTCCCCCCTCCCCCAATTAAATATTTTCCCATCCCGTCTGCTCTTGTCCCTCTCCATGATTATAGTAAAGGTCAGGGAGTTGTGATCACTATCACCGAAATGCTCTCCCACCGAGAGATCTGCCACCTGGCCTGGTTCGTTGCCAAGCACCAAGTCCAACATAGTCTCTCCTCTAGTCGGCCTATCTACATACTGAGTCAGGAAACCTTCCTGGACATGCATGACAAAAAACTGCTCCATCCAAACTATTTGCACTAAGGAGGTTCCAATCAATATTAGGGAAGTTGAAGTCACCCATGACAACAACTCTGTTACTTCTGCACCTTTCCAAAATCTGCCTCCCAATCTGTTCCTCCATGTCTCTGTTGCTATTGGGGGGTCTATAGAAAACTCCCAACAAAGTGACTGCTCCTTTCCTGTTTCTGACTTCCACCCATAATGACTCAGTAGACAAACCCTCTTCGACGACCTCCCTTTCTGCAGCTGTGATACTATCCCTGATTAACAGTGCCACTCCCCCACCTCATTTACCTCCCTCCCTATTCCTTTTGAAACCTCTAAACCCCGGAACATCCAACATCCATTCCTGCCCCTGAGATATCCACGTGATAATTGTATTACAATCCGGGGCCAACAACTTAAAAAGTAATTAAAAATGCCCAATTGGTTTGAGTGCCATGCAGCACCTGTACATCGTTAAAGTCATAAACATAACAAAGTGTATCAAACTTGGAGGAGGTTATTCAAAACAGTTGTAATTTGGTGTTTAGGTTTTATGTAATCTTAGCCTCATGATATTTCTTTCCTACTTTACAAATATTTTCTGACTATCCTGAAGAAAGGTTTGCAGTAGTGGCATTATCAGGGCCCCAACTTCCTATTTGCTCAGTTACTAATGGAAACTCAAACCCACAGAGGAAGTAGCTTGTCAGTTTGTAATCTGTGGTGCTTCTGAAGAGGAAGTGTTAAAGGTAAAATGGAAGCAGATATAAAGTTGCATAGACCTGACAAATATTGCTTTACTATGAAACAAATTCCATTCTTCCAACTGAGCCTGTTCCAGGTAAACAAAAAGAGCCTAATTTTGTTTGATATTTTACATTTCTGTTGTACCCATTAGAATATAAATCTTTGTCTGTTTCTACCATGTGACATTTGAAGATCAGGAACTACATTAAACTCGTGTTACCTGAAGTTACATTCAACTAGCTTGCATTAAAGATTTCCTGTTTGAAACTAATTATGATAAATGTACATCTGGAGAAGCTAGCATTGTTGGCTTTAGAGAGCTGGTTAAAGAAAAATGTAATGACTATGTTCAGAAGTTTGGGGTTTTGATAGAGTAAGTAGGGATAAACTGTTTCCACTAGTGGGAGGGTCAGTAACCAGAGGAGACAGATTTGAGTTAATTGGCAAAAGAACCAGAAGGGAAAGGAGAATTTGTTTCTTGACAATGAGTTATGATGATCTGGAATGCGCTGCTTGAAAGGGTGTTAGAAGCAGTTTCAATAGAATCTTTGAAAAATATCTGAAATGAAAAAATTCCCTGTCTATGAGAAAAGAGTAGGGAAGTAGGACTAACTGGATAGCTCTTTCAAAGAGCTAACACTTGCAAGCTGGGATGAATGAGCCTCCTTCTGTGCTGTATCAATATGTAAAAAGTGATGAAAGCAAAATACTGTGGATTCTGGAAATCTGAAATAAAAACAAAATGCTGGAAATATTCTGCAGGTCTGGCAGCATATGTGGAGAAAGAAACAGAGTTAACACTTCGAGTCAGATATGACTGTTCAGTTCCCTCAGTACTGCACTGGAGTGTCAGCCTCAACTTTTTTTGTGTTCAAGCCCTGGAGTGGGACTTGAAGCTGGAAACTTATAACTCAGAGGCACGAATGCCACCAACTGAGCCACAGCTGACACTGCGGACTTCAAAGATCCTACAGCTATTCCAAGAGAAGAGAGTTCTACCAGAAGGACGTGGAGGCTTTGGAGAGGGTATACAAGAGGTTTACCAGGATGTTGCCTGGTCTGGAGGGCATTAGCTATGAGTAGAGGTTGGATAAACTTGGATTGTTTTCACTGGAACAACAGAGGTGGAGGGGCGACATGATAGAGGTTTACAAAGTTATGAGTGGCATGGACAGAGTGGATAGTCAGAAGCTTTTTCCCAGGGTGGAAGAGTCAGTAACTAGGGGACATAGGTTTAAGGTGAGAGGGGCAAAGTTTAGAGGGGATATGCGAGGCAAGTTCTTTGCACAGAGGGTGGTGAGTGCCTGGAACTTGCTGCCAGGGGAGGTGGTGGAAGCAGGTACGATAGCGACGTTTAAGAGGCATCTTGACAAATACATGAATAGGATGGGAATAGAGGGATACGGTCCCTGAATGTGCAGAAGGTTTTAGTTTAGGCAGGCATCAAGATTGGCGCAGGCTTGAAGGGCCGAATGGCCTGTTCCTGTGCTGTACTGTTCTTTGTTCTGCTGGTGACTTGGCCAACATTCTTAACTCAACCAACATCACTAGGTGGGGTGCAGGAGAAACAAATGAACCAGTCATTCTGCTGATTGCTGTTGGTGAAATATTACTGATACAGAATGATTGCCACATTTACCAATGCAACAGTCACTGTACTGCTACTGTAATTAATTGTGAAATGCTTTGAGACATTCCAATGATGTGATGAGTTGCGATATAAATGGAAGAAATTCTATTCTTACTATGCCAACTGTCTTTTTTTGTACAGCTAATTTTCTATAAGCAATCCTGTCACTGACCTGAAACGTTAACTCTGCTTCTCTCTCCACAGATGCTGCCAGACCTGCTGAGTATTTCCAGTATATCTTGTTTTTATTTCAGATTTCCAGCATCCGCAGTATT
Organism: Heterodontus francisci; assembly: GCF_036365525.1. Lineage (NCBI taxonomy): Eukaryota > Metazoa > Chordata > Chondrichthyes > Heterodontiformes > Heterodontidae > Heterodontus > Heterodontus francisci. The sequence goes on along the minus strand of NC_090386.1, from coordinate 86,206,312 downwards.
TTGCTTTCACTTTATGATCAATCTGTGTTCAATTTTGGGTAATTAATTGCTGTTGGCCCAATGCCCCTGGGCATTGGTTTCAGCTTATTTTGGACTGATCATTGCAGCCCAGAGAAACAGGTGAGTTTCACCCTGTGCGCCTCGTTGAAATTGAGTCCGGCTCTCATTGGTGAAAGGACAGCAAGGCTCCCACTTTTTTTTTTTTGCAGAGTCAAATACTAGGAAAGGGTATTGTCATGCTAGGCCCCCACCTGTCAAGAATGTGGCACATTAATTTTGTCATGAACATTGATTTTAAACTGTTACTGGAGTGAAGAAGACTTGTTAAACAGGTCAGCCGTGGCTGGAAAAGACATTTGCATATTAACAGAAGATGATTGGAAGGACAAAGGACACATTCAACCCAGAATAGACTTTGATCATCAGTTATTTTGTGTAAGAGGAGCATTCCAGAGAATGCTAAGGTGATGCATCCAAGATGTGGTCAGACCAGTTAGTCACATGACTAATCTGTTTGGAAACCTGGGTTTTTCTGAACTGTACAAACAGTTTGACTCTGTTTGCTCCTGGGCTGAGAAGATCTCTCCTGTCTGCTCCCATCTCTTTCTCACAAGCCTCTGAATCCACTGAAGACACATGACCCCCAAGAGAGAACAGTCTCCTACAGAGAAGGTTTACGAAGAATACTGGGCCCCAACGAGAAGCAAGATCTACCTACAATCAAGGACTCTACAGTGAGCACAAAGAACCGTTAAAAAAAAAACTCTTCAGATATTGCCTCAAACTTTTCCACTTTATTTTTCTTCTGCTCTTTTCTATCTCTATTTGCATGTGTGTATCCGTAGGTGCGTCATGTATCCGTAGGCGATAACTGAATTAGAGGTTAAGTTTAATAAATTTCAACTTTTCTTCTTTAAACCTAAGAAAACCTGTTTGTGTTGGTTTGTTTGCCTTATAATTGGAAAGCGGTGAACAAGGATTCACCAAGGGGGAGCTAAAATCACGGTGTGTTTAAAATTAAACCCTGTTACAGTAAGACCAGGTGAAGACTGAAAGGGAACCCTAGACCTCTTTCTCACCTGGTCATAGCAGTATTCTTAAAATGTTTCCCACTTGTGCATGTACGAACAGTTCCATTTTGCACAGAACACACAAATATGAGCCACATCTGCTTGTAGATACACGATTGTGAAATGAATTAGTTTGTCTTTTAATAACATGGCTGTGCAAAGCAGAACTTTTGCTATGTGCTTTTCACATCATGCTGGCCATGCATGCTGGTGGAATTGGTAACATAATGGCAATTATTGGACTAGTAATCCAGAGGCCTGAACTAATGCTCTGGAGTCATGAGTTCAAATCCCAACACAGCAGCTAGGGGAATTTAAATTTACTTAATTAATTAATTTGGAATAAAAAGCTAGTATCAGTAATGATAATGAAACTGCCATTTTGTCATTAAAAACCCATCTACTTCACAAATATCCTTCAGGGTAGGAAATCTGTCATCCTTACCTTACCTGTTCTGGTTTATATGTGATTCCAGACCCACAGCAATGTGCTTGACTCTTAAATGCCACTCATTTGTATCAAACCACTACAGAAAAGGAAAACCTGACAGCCTGGGCACCAGAAATGACAAAGGCACATCCTGCAAAGTCCTCCTCACTGACAATCTGGGGACTTGTGCCCAAATTGGAGAGCTGTCCCACAGACTAGTCATGCAACCACCTGACATAGTCATACTCATTGAATCAGACCTGATCGTCAATGGGCTGAATTTTATGAGCCCCCTCGGGACTAGAACAGAGGTGGGGGGGGGGGCCCATAAAATTGTGTGGGAAGGCAGGGGATGGAGTGCCCTTCACCTTCCTGACGCCTTTGGTTAGTCCGGGGCATGGAAGGACGAGCATGGCCTTCCTGCCCAGTGGACAATTGAGGCAAGGGCCTCTTCCCATCGCCGCTGGTAACTCAGTAACTCAAGGCAGCCTCTGTACCCGTTTGGGGTAGGGAGAGCCTGGGAAAATGCCCCTAACTGCCCCACTTACCTTCAGACAAGGCTCCAGTGCTGCTCTTCATTAAGTGTCTGCAGTTCTATCAGTGGCCGCCACTCCTGTTGGCACTGATGGGACTGCTGAGCTGCTGGCAGTTAAAGGGACGGTGATCCGACACAGAGCAGTTAATTGCCATAGCACCATTAAATATTAGGAAACAAACGGCGGAATACCAGCTACTGCCCTCCCTCAGCTGATGAATCAGTACTCCTCCATATTGAACATCACTTGGAAGAAGCAAGGGCACAGAATGTACTCTGGTGGGGGACTTCAATCCATCACAGAGTGGCTCGTTAGCACCCCATTACTGACTGAACAGTCCGAATCTTGAAAGACATATCTGCCAGACTGCGGCAGTTGGTGAGAGAACCAACAAGAGGGAAAAGCCTGCTTGACCTCGTCCTTACCAACCTGTCTGTCACAGACACAATTGTCTATGACAATACTGGTAGGAGTGATCACTGAACAGTCCTTGTGGAAAGAAAGTCCCAGTTTCATTCACGCTGAGGACATGCTCCAAAGTGTTGTGTGGCACTACCACTGTGTTAAATGGGATAGATTCAGAGCAGATCTGACAGCTCAAAACTGGGCATCCATGAGACACTGTGGACCATCAGCAGCAGCAGAATTATATTCACCCACAATATGTGATCTTATGTCCCATCATTTCCCTCAATTTACCATTATCATCAAGCCAGTGGTGCAACCCTTGTTCAATGAGGAGTGTGTGAGAGCACACCGGGGCAGCACCAAGCTTACCTAAAAATCAGATGCCAACCTGGTGAAGCTACAACACAGGAGTAAATGCATGTGATAAACAGAACTGAGCAATCCCACAACCAACGGATCAGATCAAAGCATGCAGTCCTGCACCATCCAGTCGTGAATGATGGTGGACAATTGAACAGTGAACTGGAGGAGGAGGCTACATAAACATCCCGGTTAAGCAATGCCTCCATTTTAAAATTCTTATCCTTGTTTTCAAACCCCTCACCTCTGCCAATTCTGTAACACCCTCCTGCCTTACAACCCTCCAAGATATCTGCAACTGCTCAAATTCTGACCTATTGAGCATCACAGATTTTAATCACTCCACCATTGGCAGCCATGCCTTCAACTGCCTAGGCCCTAAGCTCTGGCATTCCCTCCCTAAACTTCTCCGTCTCTCCACTTCTCTTTCCTCCTTTATGATGCTCCTTTAAAACCTACCTCTTTGACCAAGCTTTTGCTAATCTTCCCTAATATTTCCTTATGTTTCAGTGTCAAATTTTGTTAGCATTCCTGTGAAGTGCCTTGGGAAATTTTGATAAGTTTAAGGTGCTATATAAATACATGTTCTCAGACTGTCTATGCACAAAGCAAAATACTACATTATATCCAACAAACAAATGTCATACGAGCATACGAGTTAGGAGCAGAAGTAGGCCATTCAGCCCCTCAAGCCTGCTCTGCCATTCAATAAGATCATGGCTGATCTGTTTGTGTTTCAAATTCCACACTCCCATCTACCCCCGATTACCCTTGATTCCCTTGCCTAACAAGAATCTATCTACCTCCGCCCTAAAAATGTTCAATGACCCCCGTCTCCACCACTTTCTGAGGCAGAGAGTTCCAAAGTCTCTCACCCTCTGAGAGAAAAAATTAAATGTCGTTTGGGTTATCTTCCCTGTCTTTCTCACCAATCTTTCTCTCCAGAAATATTTAGCTGTTGGCTTTCCGTGGAATTTGCATTTTATTACTTTTAAGGTGGAAACATTCCACTGATAGCCTCATTGCTGCTCCTCGTTTCCATGTAATGCCTTTTTGCACAAAACTTTCAACTTGGTGAACAATTTGTCTGCATCAGCTTTATCAGTATTGATTAATGTTATGTTGGCTCATGCTTATGATTTCACACACAATGAATTGCTAATGCCAATCACGCTATCAGCTGCAGTCTAATACAGTGCTTGTGGTTGATCCTTGGCAGCAGCTTGCCTGTTGCTCTCTAAGCAGTGGATGGTAGCAGGATGGCTAGAATGATATATAGCGAAGACAAGCTTGGAATTTATACTCACCGTCAGAGCTGAAAACTAAAAGAAAGGCAAATATTTTAGAAAGGTTGGGAAAAAGAGCTTGCATTTGTATAGCACCTTTCACAACCTCAAGGTCCCAAAGAACTTTACAACCACTTCCCATGTTCTCTTTTTTTTCAGCCTTACTAATGTTTGCTATGTTCTCGGGTTCAATGAAGATTAACATTTGAGACATTAACCTGCTCTTTTATAGATGTTGACAGATCTATGTATCTTTGGCGTTGTCATTTTTATCTAAGATTAGCAGGATTTTATTCCCCTCATAATTTAAGTGATAACTGTATATTTTTCAAAAGAAAATTAGATATCTGCTCCACTATTGCTATCAAGGAAAAGTGGGAAGCACAAATTTACTATTATTCCACAGACCTTCAGATTTTACCAGTATCTTTACAATCTTTTTTTCTCTAGCTGTAAGTGGGGAGAACACAATGGATCAGACCTTACTCTGAGTGGTGGTTAGACTTGCACGTGGCCATAGACTTTCTGTGGACAATTGCACGGCAAGTCCTGGTCAGCCTGCCATCCACAGGGCATCTGGAACCTGTGTGAACAGAGCAGCCCCTGTGTAAAAGGAAAGAAAGACTTCAACTTCAGGGAGGAAAATTGTGCCGGAGAGCTGGAGGTGGGTGGGCGGGCAAATCCGTACCAAAGGGCTGTGAGCCAGTTGCCCGACATGTTGTTGCCTCCGCGATTTTTCCAAAGGTGGCTTCCCATGGATGACCGGTTTCCCGCCCTGCAACAACAGGAATACAAAATACAATCAACCCAACTAAGCGTCCACTTGAGGCCACAAATTGAAATAGTGCAGCAATTTGTCCAGCAGTGCATGGGTTCCTCCCCGCTGTGACCGCACCCCGTCAAGTAAAAGGAAACAGCTGCACAGTGGGAGGTAAAGGCCGCATTATGCTTGAAGGATATTTAAATGACACCAGCAGAAAATGACAAAGCTTCTGTCTTCCCATCTCGCAGCCTTGAGTGTGGAGTTCCTAGAGACTGATGTCTCTTATCACCTTGGCCTCAGCAGTACTCCCACTGGTCACACAGTGAGGGCTGCCAGCCTGTTCTGCAATGGGTCATGCTGTCCTGAGCACCTGCCTCCAGATGCACCCACCATCTCTAATTGGACGGCAAAGGCAGAGGCGGCCTGTTAATTGGCCACCTTCCGTAAAATTCAGCCGGCAGGCATGCTGCAGCGTTGAGTAGGGTCAGGACCTGGAAATGGTCCCAATGTCGTGTTCCTAACACTCGTGGCAAAATTCAGCTTTTTGTATAGTCTCACAACCTCAGGACGACTCGAAGTACTTTACAGCCAATGAAGTACTTTTGAAGTGTAGTCACATGTCGAAAACATGGCAGCCAATTTGCACGTAGTAAGCTCCCACAAACAGCGATGTGATAAATGACCAGATCTGTTTTTTTCTTGTGATGTTGATTGAAGGATAACCATTGGCTAAGACACCAGGGGTAACTCGCTTACTCTTCACATTAGCCTAAGAGGGCAAATGGGACGCCAGTTTAATGTCTCCTCCGAAAGATGGTCCCACCAACAGCGCAACACTCACTAAGTACTGCACTATCCGCCTAGATTTTTATGCTCAAGTTCTGGAATGGGATTTGAACCCACAGTCTTCTGACTCAGGTGAGAGCGCTACCAACTAAGCCACAATGACACTGAGCACAGTTATTTTACAGCAAAATTTGGCTTCATGCTTCTTTTTTTCAAGCGTGTATTATAATAGAAATCAGCCTGCTTTTTGTTTATATACATTTTTGACTTGGATATTTTGAAGTGTGTATATTTTGGGTTAATAAAATGAATGCTGCATTCTTTTCAGAGCTGTACAAATTTGACAACTTCATTTTGGGCACGAGTAGTCTTAAGCGAAGCCTCTGCAGCTGTACTGTTGGGATGTTTACCAACTGTTCATGCTCTGTTACAGAAGTGTGAAAATGGTCTGTGAGACACAGGAAGATCCTGTACCACAGTGTGAAATGAGAACTGTTTGTGTGTGCGTCATACACCAAGTGAACATCACAAAGAGATCACTGGAAAATGTTGTGTTTATCTACTCTAAAAGTATCTTTACAATATACTAGGCAATCCCTTGTGGTGGTGCACATCAGTAATAAAGACCAATTTTTTTAAATCTATGTATTAGCTGTGACTCAGTGATAGCACTCTTGCCTCTAAGTCAAAGTTGAGCACAAAATTTAGGAGGACGCTCCAGTGCAGTACTGAGGGAGTGCTGCATTGTCGGAGGTGCCGTTTTTTGGGTGAGAATTAAACCAAGACCTTATCTGCTCTCTCGGGTGGGCGTAAAAGATTCCATGACACTCTTGGGAGAAGAGCAGGGGAGTTCTCTCCAGCCACCTGAGCAATGGTGATTCCTCAACCAACATCACTTAAAAGATCACAGACAAACTGTTCATTATCTCATTGCTGTTTTTGGGAGCTGTCTGTGCACAAATTGGCTGTCGCGTTTCCTTCACACAGTAGGAAGTACACTTCAAAAGTGCTTCATTGGCTGCAAAGTGCTTTGGGAGGTCCTGCTGTTATGAAAGGTGTGAATAAATAAAAGTTCGTTCTTTTTCCAACTTTAACAAAGTTATATGTCTCCGTTATAAAGACGTCTGCAAACGTGACATGAAATCGTGTGACATTGATCACAAGTCGTGGGAGTCAGTTGCCAGCATTCGCCAGAGCTGGCGGGCAGCCATAAAGACAGGGCTAAATTGTGGCGAGTCGAAGAGACTTAGTAGTTGGCAGGAAAAAAGACAGAGGCGCAAGGGGAGAGCCAACTGTGCAACAGCCCCAACAAACAAATTTCTCTGCAGCACCTGTGGAAGAGCCTGTCACTCCAGAATTGGCCTTTATAGCCACTCCAGGCGCTGCTTCACAAACCACTGACCACCTCCAGGCGCGTATCCATTGTCTCTCGAGATAAGGAGGCCCAAAAGAAAGAAGAACAAAATACTTATTTTGGATTATAATTGTCCCTGAAGTTGTAGCTTCACATTCCATTGCATTATTCCTCGTCTTTACATGCCATTTGATCTGTTGCCATCAAGCTTTCCAGGCAATAGTAACTTTCATCCTCTCTCCCAAATGATGGGGTGGAAATTGGCTGAGTTGGATTTGTCCTGCTTTTTGTGTACAGGACATAGCGGGACAATTTTCCACATTGCCGGGTAGATGCCAGTGTTGTAGCTGTACTGGAACAGCTTGGCTCGGGGCACGGCAAGTTCTGGAGCACAGGTCTTCAGTACTATTGCCAGAATGTTGTCAGGAACCATTGCCTTTGCAGTATCCAGTGCCTTCAGTCGTTCTTTGATATCACGCAGAGTGAATCGAATTGGCTGAAGACTGGCATCAGTGATGCTGGAGACCTCTGGAGGAGGCCGAGATGGATCATCAACTCGGCACTTCTGGCTGAAGATTGTTGCAAATGCTTCAGCTTTATCTTTTGCACTGATGTGCTGGGCTCCCCCATCATTGAGGATGGGGATACTTGTGGAACCACCTCCTCCTGTTGTTGTTTAATTGTCCACCACCATTCACAACTGGATGTGGCAGGACTGCAGAGCTTAGATCTGATCCATTGGTTATGGGATCGCTTAGCTCTGTCTATCGCATGCTGATTACGCTGTTTGGCACACAAGTAGTCCTGGTCTGCACATATCATGTCATTGTTTTTATCAGAACCATCTACATCACTTCTCTCTTGTGCTTGCTCAGGAATCTTCTCATTAACATCCTTCTTATTCATCTAGCTTTCAGCAAACATCTGCAGCATTGCAAGTGATACAACTCCTTCTTAACTCAGGGCCATTGTTCCAATTTTCCTATCTGTACAATGCTTTCAGACATACACAATACTCAAGTATTCTACTGAACCAGTCTTGTACAGGTCAACAGGATTTTTTTTTTTTGCCAATTCTCATGTATACTAGGCTAGTAACTGACTTTATCTTCAGTCAAACCAATTGCATATCATGGAGTCAAACTGTACTGCACCTTCCCCTTTGTATGGTCCATTTGGCAGACAAGCATGCATTGTTGAGTTTATTTTTGATAAAGTGGTGGGGTGGGGGTTTTAATACAGACTCTACATTGTCAACATGAAGTGTGAATCACTGGAGGGTGTTACTGTCAGGAATAAGAGGTGTCAATGTGTGTTGGGGGAAAGGATTAACATTTCCTCCCTGCTGTGGATTTGGTGATGGTTAGGCTCCTCAAGAAGGATCCAGAAGTATACATTGAGGTGTTTTCACCTACAGAAAATAGATATATGTAATGTAAAACAAATTCCATTATGTTGTCAGTCTGTCTGAAATGCATAGCGATGGAGAAAGAATCAATTGCACCTTAAATGATAATTGTAATAAAAATGAAAAAGTGTTACAATTAAGTAATGCAATGGCATCAGGAACGAGGCAGGCATAAAAAGAGTGACAATCCCAGGCAGTGGAGGCACTTGGGTCAAAGCCTCACTATATATGGACGACACACAGATCCACTGTCAGCTCGCATAGATGAGCATCTGCAACCAGTTCGAACTGCAAGAGTAAGGTTGTGTTCTTTGGGAACTGGGCTGACCGATCCTTTGTCCCCTTCACCCTCGGGTCAGATTACCCAAAGGTGCTGGGGATGGGGTTGGGGGGCGGGGGGGGGAGGTGGTGGGGGTGCGCCAGGGTGTGAGCCAAAAATTGAAAAGAGTGAATAGCCATGGTGAAACAGAAACTGGGCATGTGGGAGTGGCGCACCCTCTCCGTTGCAGGTAAGAACCTGGTCATCAGGTGCGAGGTGCTCTCGGTGTTGCTGTACATAACACAGGTCTGGCCCATACCCTTCTCCTGCACTGTGGCGGTCACCCGAGCCATCTTCTGCTTTATCTGGAGATCGAAAATGGACCATGTTCACAGGGACATTATGTTCAAACCTCTGAATAAAGGGGAGAAAACCATGCCCTCATCCTGATGGTCACCTTTGTGTGCGGCTACATCAAGCTGTGCATAGACCTTCAGTACGCAAACACAACGTGTCACTACATGTTGAGGTTTTATCTGTATTCCGAAGGATGGGTCTGACCACATTGGCGCGGAACGCTCCATTCATTTGGACCATGCCGTGCCACTTGTGGAAAGCTTTGTACAGATAAACATATTTGACCACAAGTCCATCAGACAGTGGTCCACATGTAATGTCCTCGCGCACCTGGGAGAAAAGGAGATGGTGGATCTTGTCAGATGGTTCCCCGAGCAGACTGTCAAACTCATTTGGCAGTATGCCTCATCACCAGCACTTTGAAACAAGCACCAAGATATGGCTCGGCTGGCGGTGAGAAAGGCCCTCCCCATCAGATTCTTCCTGCACGCCCGGCGTCTCACCGCCTCTGCACGCTACCCTTGAGGTGGCTGCAGTGGGGAAAAGACTGTCGCCACCTCCTTCTGGAATGTGCCTTTGAAACCAGATGCAGTGGTTTTTGCAAGGTTCATTCTGAGAAGCTCAGTAATGTACGACTCTGTGCTCTACGGACTGTTCCCAGGGACGCACACCAAGATAAGCATCAACTGCTGCTGGAGAACCATCAATTCAGTGAAAGACGCACTTTGGGCTGCCCGAAACTTGCTGGTCTTCCAGTGTCAAGAGCTGTCGTTGACCAAGTGTTGAAGACTGGCACATTCCAAGGTGCTGAGGGGCGCGTTCACAGCTTGGGGCAGCCGTCGCAAAGGCTCAATGGGGAAAGGTCACATTGTAAGGCCCCCCTCCCACTGTAGTATGCCAAGGGGCTGGAAACCGTGTAAAACCAGAGATTGTTTGACCTGAAATGTAAATGTACATTGTAAATATAACCTGTAATGGCAAGTGTAGTGAGGCACCTTATGCACTGTATTGAAAGAAACTGATCTGTAATTTATGTAATGTCAAATTTGAATTCCAAATATGTTATGTACTTTATAAATTTTATGAAGTATATTTTTTGGAAATAAAAGCTCAAGAGGTTATTCTTTCAGATCTACAGATTATAAATAGAACTTGGGCATCTAAAAATTTGATAAGGACAGATTTATTTTATTTATTCATGGAATGTGGGCATCGCTGGCTTTTTTTCTTTGGCCTCCTTGTCTCGAGAGACAATGGGTAAGCGTCTGGAGGTGGTCAGTGGTTTGTGAAGCAGCGCCTGGAGTGGCTATAAAGGCCAATTCTAGAGTGACAGACTCTTCCACAGGTGCTGCAGAGAAATTTGTTTGTCGGGGCTGTTACACAGTTGGCTCTCCCCTTGCGCTGCTGTCCTTTTTCCTGCCAACTGCTAAGTCTCTTCGGCTCGCCACACTTTAGCCCCGCCTTTATGGCTGCCCGCCAGCTCTGGCGATCGCTGGCAACTGACTCCCACGACTTGTGATCAATGTCACAGGACTTCATGTCACGTTTGCAGATGTCTTTAAAGCGGAGACATGGACGGCCGGTGGGTCTGATACCAGTGGCGAGCTCGCTGTCCTTGGGGATCCTGCCATCTTCCATGTGGCTCACATGGCCAAGCCATCTCAAGCACTGCTGGCTCAGTCGGGTGTATATGCTGGGGATGTTGGCCGCTTCGAGGACTTCTGTGTTGGAGCTACGGTCCTGCCACCTGATGCCAAGGATTCTCCGGAGGCAGCGAAGATGGAATGAATTGAGACGTCGCTCTTGGCTGACATACGTTGTCCAGGCCTCGCTGCCACAGAGCAAGGTACTGAGGACACAGGCTTGATACACTCGGAGTTTTGTGTTCAGTGTCAGTGCGCCATTTTCCTACACTCTCTTGGCCAGTCTGGACATAGCAGCGGACGCCTTTCCCATGCGTTTGTTGATTTCTGCATCGAGAGATAGGTTACTGGTGATAGTTGAGCCGAGGTAGGTGAACTCTTGAACCATTTCCAGAGCGTGATCGCTGATATTGATGGATGGAGCACCTCTGACGTCCTGTCCCATGATGTTCGTTACTTACCGCCCCCTACCCACACCCACTCACACTTTCTTGCAAAGTACAGTTTCCATGTAGCTCTTTCATGCTTGATTTCTGCTTGTGGCCCAGTCCAAGATCTGAAGAGAATGGGAATCAAACCTGTGTTCTGTTCCCACCCCCGGCACTGAGTGGTAGGACTTTTAAACACCTAGACTATCAATTAGGTACTAGTCAACTGATGTTGAAAATAAAAATGTTGCCTCAGTGGACATAGTGGTCTTCATCTGCTGGGGCAGAGTAGAAGGATTTTTCATTATACCTCTCATCCATGCTTTTCCCCCTACCTGGGTGAACGCTTGATTTTGGCACAGGTCCGATAAGTAGAAGAGGTTTTCCAATCATAACACAAAAGAAACTGATTCTTCAGTGTATTTTGCCTAGTCACAATGAGAGTTATGTCCTACAATCGATGTATCTTATTAAAATCAGCTGTTCATTTCTCACAATTTTGATTCCACCCCATTCCCTAAACTCCATAAATGGTAACTTCTGACTCCTTCCAGTGATTGATATAGGTATGAATAACCTAACGCAGGAGCTACTGACGCCTCCTGAGATATTTGTGCAGCTGATAGATGATGTTTGTTACGAAATGCTTTATAGTAACCGAGTGTTAGAGTAAAATCATTTCCCTGTTGAGTAAGCACTAATCATCCCCAGTCTCAAAAACCTTGTAGGTAAGGATGTGTTTTGCGGTTCTGTGCACTGCGGTACATGTAGGGAAATACTTTGTGCTATACAAGAGGAGGACAGGGGCAGAAATTCGCGACCTTTTTGCTTCTGTTTTATTTGCTTCAAATGAAGCCTGTTGCTGGTGCTGAACAACAATTCTGTCAAAATGTGACAATATCTTCGACGAGCACATGGTCAGTGTTGGTCCTGGCTCGCTGTGTTCTTTTCATTGATCTCACTGCTGAAAATCCAGTTTCGCATAAATAGGTTGTACTAAATCGGAGCAATTCTTTCAGTGCTGCAGGAGAAACAGTGCTATATTCATCAGAGCATTCACGCCAAAATGTCTCCAGCGGCCAACTTGATTCTGAGGGAGCTGTCTGATAAAATGTCTCAGAACTTTTATAATAGCTTTGATGGGACAGAGGGTGGCAGTTTGGCTTCAATTCTCTCACGAAAGGGGCTTGTAGCTCACAGGTGTGTCGCAGATTGTTCCGTACTGAGTTCTGCCAGCCAGCAATGCCCACGTCCCAAGAATCAAAATGTATATGAGAAATGTACCAACCCTCACCTGAATGGTGAGTAAAGCATGATGCCCCAACCTCAAATGGTTGGAGATATCATCAGATACCCTACACATATGGAAAAAGCACCAGAGGTCCCCCAGGTGGGTGAACAAAGGATCTGATGCCCCAACCCTTTCTGAAATAATGTTGCCCACTCTTCCTATAGATGTTGACTGACCTGTTTTCCTGTATGTGTACTGTTGCAGTAATTTGCTTTTTACTGCCCTCTAAAAGGGCCACTTTGAAAAGCCATATTGTGAACCTGCATCACATTAATTTCCATTTCTATGAAGGTGCTATACAATGAGTTGCCGTGCCCAACCTGTTATTGGAGTGGCCAGCTCCAGGTGACTAACTGGTGACCCCAGCACAGCCAGAGTCTGAACAGGGAAGGCATAGCCAGTAGCAGAGGCTAGATCCACGGGGTGGGGATGAGCCGAGGTACAACCTGTCTGATTACCCCTCAACATCACCTCCCTTATAAGGGAATTGGTGTTTACCGAGAAGTCGAGGCTTTACTGCTTCCAGGTGAGTTGCTAGAACTATCCCCATGCACCATCATCCACCTCCAGGTGTGGCCTTCACCTCCGCTTATGGCTTTATAACAACTCACCTTTTTCAAACATTGGTTTGCTGCTGATAGCTTCCAATTGCCATTCACTTTCCAGTGATCTCACAACACCATATAAGAATTGTGGGGTTGTGCTGATTTGAAAATGGGTGCCGCCGTATTTCATTAGGGCAAATAAAAGTGTTCTTTTCGCCTGCACATTTGTGGACCCCTTTAATTCTGGACTAGGGGATCTAATTATAAACTAAGAAAACCTGAAACTTAACAGAAGCTAAAGGGGTGAATTTTACAGACCCCCCCCCCCCCCCCCCCACCTCGACATCAGGGGTCATGGCGGTGGGGGGCCATATAAAATGCCTCCGGGAGAGGCCCACCACAGGCCTTGACGCCGGGAAGGCCCAGCCCCATGTTGCTGGTGGTGGCAAGGCCTTGTAGTGGCTCCTGCCACTCGGCGGTGGGAGTAAAATTTAAATACGGTAATTAATTCTAATTGAATTAATTACCTGCTCCCACCATCGGTCCCGGTGCCGATATTCTTGCCGGAGGCCGGCATTCCCGGGCCTATGGATCCCCATTCGAGGATCCAAGGCGCAACACTGGTGGGGAGAGGGGAACAGGTAAGTTTTCAGGGCGGGGGGGGTGGGATTGGGATCAAACTTCTCTGGTCTAGGTGGTGATGGGAAGGGGTAAAGCTTAAAGTGTGTGAACTTTGAGGGGGAAAGGTCAGGAGCACAAGGTAAGTTTTTTTTTGGGGGGGTGCAGGAGAGGGCAAGTAATGAATTTGATGGTCATTGGGGGGTTGGGAGAGGGTTGGTATAAATTTAATTTTTTATCATAATATTTTTTTAAATATTTAAATTCAGTAGAAGGGTCATGTAACTGAGCCGCCACGTTTAATATCGTGGCAGCTCCACGGAGGAAAACCCGCTCAGAGGCAAAATAAAATTCAGCCCAAAGTGTAAGCACTTCACAATTAAGAGTTGGTGTAGGCTGTCACTTCCAGCCATAGGGCTTCCAGCCCTTCAAGATTGATCTTGTGTCTCCAAGTAAAGATTAATCTCCAGGACACTTCTGTAAACAACCTGGGAGAAAAATCCTAGGGAATTTTTTTAAAATTGCGCACTTTTATTTTCTTTTAACAATTTAGTTTGTTAATTGTAACAATATTGAAGATGAGTAAAAAGACTGTTTAACTAGGCGGTTGGAGATGAGAGGTGGTGGCGTAGCGGCAATGTCACTGGACTATTAGGCCCAGGCTCGTGCTCTGGGGGTGAAGGATTCGAATCCCACTGCAGCAGATGGTGAAATTTGAATTTAATTAATACATCTGGAATTAAAAATCTAGTCAAATGGCCATTATGAATTAATTGTTGTAAAAACCCATCTGGTTCACCATCCTTACCTGCTCTGGCCTACATGTGACTCCAGATACACAGCAAAATGGTTGACTCTTAAATGCCCTCTGAGATGGCCTAGCAAGCCACTCAGTTCAAGGGTAATTAGGGATGGGAAATAAATGCTGGCCTAGCCAGTGACACCCACATCCCATGAATGAATAAAAAAAGTAATGTGATGAAATCTCCAGACAAATGTCCAACCAGAGTTGCCAACCCTAGCAGTCACCCAGCACAGTGGGTGTAAACATAGCTGAAGCATTCAGGGAAGAAATAGTCTCCTGATTCAACTGGAAATAGAAGGACTAACAGGAAACAGGGATTGCACCACGGTGAGAGAGTTGTGAAAGTGGCCCCATACAAGCATTCTTTATTTAGTCACAGAGACACGTAGGTGATGGGCCAAGACTCACAGTGCAAGATACCAGTCAATTTTAAGGGGGGGGGGGGGGCGGTGTGGGTGGAAGAGATGCTGAGGTAGATCAACAACAACAATTGCATTAATATAGCACCTTTTAATGTCATAAAACATCCCAAGGCGCTTCATAGAATCATTGTAAAGCAACATTTTATATGGAGCCATATGAAGAGATATAAGGGCAGATTTTAAGGAGCGTCTTAAAGAAGGAGAGAGAGGGAGGGAATTCCAGAGCCTGGAATTAGGTCCTGGGCAAATGAAGGCACGTCCACCAGTGGTGAAGCAATTAAAATGGAGGATGCTCAAGAGGCCAGAATTAGAGGAGCGCAGATATCTCTGAGGATGTGCAGCTGGCAGAGATCAGAGGTAGGGAAGGGCAAGGCTGTGGAGGGATTTGAAAACACGGATGAGAAGTTTTAAATACAATGTGTTGTGTAAATGGGGGCCAATGTAGTTCAGGTGAGCATCGAGGTGATGGGTGAACAGGACTTAATGTGAGTTAGGATACGGCAGCACAGTTTTGGATGACCTCATGTTTACTGAGGATAGACGTGGGAGACGGGCCAGGAGTGCTGAATGAGGTGATACTCTGATTGGAGGGAAACAAAAGGTCTTGTTATTCCTACCATAAATAAAAACAAGAAATGCAGGAAATACTCAGCATCTGTAGAGAGAGAAGCAGAGTTAATGTTTCAGGTCAGTGACCCTTCTGCAGAACTGGCAAATATTAGAAATGTAAAAGGTTATAAGCAAGTAAAGTGTGGGTGGGGCAAGAGATAACAAAGGAGAAGGTGTAAATTGGACAAGGCCACAGAATAGCTGACCAGACGGTCGTGGAGCAAAGGCAAACAATACGTTAATGGTGTGTTGAAAGACAAAGCATTAGTACAGATAGGGTGTTAACGGACTGAGAATTGAACAGCCGCAAGTACAAACATGAAAAAAAACAGTGGGTAAGCAATATGAACAAACTAAGATGAAAAATATAAAATAAACACTAAAAAAAAAATGTTTTAAGGAAAAAGAAAAAAATAACTAAAAATAAAAGTAAAATGGGGGGCCCGTCGTGCTCTGGATTTATTGAACTCAATGTTCAGTCCGGCAGGCTGTAGTGTGCCTAGTCGGTAAATGAGATGCTGTTCCTCGAGCTTGCGTTGATGTTCACTGGAACACTGCAGCAATCCCAGAACAGAGATGTGAGGGTAAATGAGATGCGGACTTGTTATTCCTACCTTTCTTGTACACTAAATAGTTTAAATAGTTCTAAATTTAGGGCAGCTACTCATGTTGAAAGTTTCCTTTGATAAATCAGGAGTGCCTTTTTCTATTTGTGAGTCACATATAAATGCCACAATGTGAATTACTGAATGCTAGGATTGCATTATCTTAAATTAATAATTCATGCTGCATCACCAAATATGGATAAAGCAACTCCCCTTCTACCTTGCCAGGCTGAGGCCACTTGTTTCAAGAAATCGACTGCAGGGGTTTGAGTTCCTGGAGAGTTGTAGGCCAGATAGCATGGGCTTGTGGACAGTATTTGTCACGTGCTGTATTTAGGATACCTCTGTGATAAATTAACAGTTTAAATCCAACCTTTTATTTTATAATCCAAAATTCAGTTGTTACACATCTTTTAGATTGTCTTTCACAGTATTTCATGTACTGCTACTGAGTGCTGTTTCTCATTGGTTTCCAGCCTGGACATTTTCAACAAGACAATAGTCTCATCTTTATTCACATCCCTTTGTTTGTCAAGTAGTTTTCCGTTCCTGGTGTAAGTACTAAATGATCTATTTCCCATTCTATTCAGAGAGCACACATGAAGCAGCAAATTCTGCTCAATCTTTGCAATAGGGTAGGGCCTTTACTCAACACATGAGGGATCAACCAAATCAAACCATGTATTATTTTTGTAACAGGTGGTGCAGTGGTTAGCACTGCAGCCTCACAGCTCCAGCGACCCGGGTTCAGTTCTGGGTATTGACTGTGCGGAGTTTGCAATTTCTCCCTGTGACTGCGTGGGTTTTCACCGGGTGCTCCAATTTCCTCCCACAGCCCAAGACTTGCAGGTTGATAGGTAAATTGGCCATTGTAAATTGCCCCTAGTGTAGGTAGGAGAATGGTGGAGAGGTGGTAGGGAATATGGGGTCAATGTAGGCTTAATTTTTTTTTTATTATTTTTTTTTATTATTAGAGATACAGCACTGAAACAGGCCCTTCGGCCCACCGAGTCTGTGCCGACCATCAACCACCCATTTATACTAATCCTACACTAATCCCATATTCCTACCAAACATCCCCATCTGTCCCTATATTTCCCTACCACCTATCTATACTAGTGACAATTTATAATGGCCAATTTACCTACCAACCTGCAAGTCTTTTGGCTTGTGGGAGGAAACCGGAGCACCCGGAGAAAACCCACGCAGACACAGGGAGAACTTGCAAACTCCACACAGGCAGTACCCAGAATCGAACCCGGGTCCCTGGAGCTGTGAGGCTGCAGTGCTAACCACTGTGCCGCCCGATAATATAAATGGGTGGTTGTTGGTGGGCCGAAGGGCCTGTTTCAGTGCTGTATCTCTAAATATTTATATAACTCCTTTAACATAATTAAACTTCCCAAGGCGCTTCACAGGAGTTCGTAAAGCAAAAGTAGACACTGAGCCACATAAGGCGATTTTAGGGCAAATGGCCAAAAGCTTGCTCAAAGAGCTGGGTTTTAAGGAGTGTCTTGAAAGGAAGAAAGAGAGATGAGAGTCAGAGAGGTTTTAGGAGAGAATTCCCGTGTTTAGGGCTTAGGCAGCTGAAGATACTGTCACTAATGGCGGAGCAATTAAAATTGGGATGCTCGAGGCCAAAATTAGATGAGTGCAGATATCTTGGAAGATTGTGTGTCTGGAGGAGTTTACAGAGATAGGAAGGGGCTGGGCTCTGGAGGTATTTGAAAACAAGGATGAGAATTTTAAAGTCAAGGCATTGATTAATCTGGAGCCAATGTAGGTCAGTGAGCACAGGGGTGATGGGTGAACAGGACTTGGTGCGAGTAAGGACATGGGCATCAGAGTTTTGGATGACCTCAAGTTTATGGAGGGTAGAATGTGAGAGAGCTGCCAGGAGTGTGTTAGAATAACATTAACTGGAGGAGACCGGAGACAGACCGACCGAGAGAGAGAGAGCATAGCGGGAGCAGAGGTTTAAAAAGCGTGCCAAAAGGGACAGAGTTGGAGGCCGGAGAGAGAGAGCACAGCGGGAGCAGAGGTTTAAAAAGCGTGCCAAAAGGGATAGAGTCAGAGGCTGGCGACAGAGAGGGAGCGTAGTGGGAGCAGAGCAGGGGGAAAATCGAAAAGTGACGAAACAATCAACTGCGAGAACAGGGACACAGAAAGCAACCGGGGTGAGTATACAGGTAAGCTTCTAATTCAATTTAATTTAAGCCAAATACAGAATATGACTTGATTTGAATTATTAGTATATAAAGCAAAAACTAAAGCAGATTTTATATTTTATAATAGAGTGAGGGAGACAAATACTGAGTGTATTAGTTCAAATTAGGATGACTTAATACATAAACCCTAATAATACTAAATATAGCTTATCAGCATTTGTGAGATTTACGAATAGTAAGGTTTATTAGTATTGGCAAAGCTTTATTATCATTGGTAAGGTCTATTAGACACACGGAGTGCAAATTACAAGCTGAGTGTGGAGTTTCGAGTTTGGTGAGTGGTGAGTTCAGTGAAGGGGGCGGAGCTGCTCCATTTTCCTTTTTTTTTCAACTTTTTTAACCCCCCAATATTTGGTTCTTGCTTCGGTGCAGTGGAAGGAGTGGTTTGGTGAGTACCTGGTAAGCTATTCTACTTACAATAAATAGTCTGTAAAGTTAAGGTATGGCAGGATAGCTCTGCCAAGTGGAATGTACAGCCTGTGGCACGTGGGAAGTCATGGGTGCACCATGTGTCCGAGGCAAACATCTGCAGGAAGTGTCACCGGCTGCAGAAGCTTGAGCTCTGGGTTTCAGAAGCCAAGCGGCAGCTGGAGTCACTGTTGTGCATCTGTGAGGCGGAGGACTACGTGGATGGCAGGTTTAGGGAGGTGGTCACACCACAGATTAGGAGCATGCAGACAGATAGGAAATGGGTCACCATCAGGCAGTCTAAGCGAACCAGGCAGGTAGTGCAGGAGTCCCCTGACTAGGGGATGTTTAGGGGATAGTAATCATTGTATCATAAGGTTTAGGCTGACTATGGAAAAGGACAAAGAGCAATCCAGGGTAAGAATAATTAATTGGGGGAAGGCCAATTTCAATGGGGTAAGAATGGAGCTGGGGTGAATAAATTGGAGTCAAAAGCTGGCAGAAAAACCAGTAGATAAACAATGGGTTACCTTCAAAGAAGAAATAGTTCAGGCACAGTCAAAGTATGTTCCCTCGAAGGGGAAAAGTAGAGCAAACAAATCCAGGGCTCCCTGGATGATAAAAGAGGTAGAGATTAAGATAAAGAAGAAAAAGAGTGCTTATGACAGATGCCAGGTAGAAAATACTATTGCAAACCAGACTGAATATAGAAGGTCCAGAGAGGAAGTGAAAAAGAAAATAAGAGAAGCAAAGCGAGAGCATGAGAAGAGACTGGCAGCTAGCATTAAAGGAAATCCCAAAGTTTTCTATAGGCATATAAATAGTAAAAGGGTGGTAAAAGGAGGAGTGGGGCCAATTAGAGACAAGAAAAGGGATTTACACATGGAGGCAGAGGGCATAGCTGAGGTATTAAATGAATACTTTGCATCTGTCTTTACCAAGGAACATGCAACCCAGGCAATGTTGAAAGAGGAGGTAAGTCAAACACTAGAGGGGTTTAAAATTGATAAAGAGGAAGTATTAGTTAGGCTGGCTGACCTTAAAGTGGTAAAGCACCAGGGTCAGATAAGATGCAACCAAGAATACTGAGGGAAGTGAGGGTGGAAATCACAGAGGCACTGGCCATAATTTTTCAGTCTTCCTTAGACTCAGGGGTGGTGCCAGACGACTGGAAAATTGCTAACGTTACACCCTTGTTCAAAAAAGGGTGTAAAGATAAGCCCAGCAACTACAGGCCAGTCAGTTTAACTGCGGTGGTGGGAAAACTTCTAGAAAAAATAATTCGGGACAAAATCAGTAGTCACATGGATAAAAGTGGGTTAATTAAAGAAAGCCAGCATGGATTTCTTAAGGGAAAAACATGTTTAACTAACTTGCTGGAGTTTTTTTGAGGAGGTCAATGAAGGCAATGCTGTTGATGTAGTATACATGGACTTTCAAAAGGCATTTGATACTGTCACACAATAGACTTGTAGCTCATGGAATAAAAGGGATGGTAGCAACATGGATAGAAATTGGCTGAGTAACAGGAAACAAAGAGTAGTGGTTAATGGTCGTTTTTTGGGCTGGAGGATGTTTTGTAGTGGAGTTCCCCAGGGATCAGTGTTGGGACCCTTGCTTTTCCTGATATATATTAATGATCTAGACCTTGGTGTACAGGGCACAATTGCAAAGTTCGCAGATGATATGAAACTTGGAAGCATTGTGAACTGTGAGGAGGATAATGTAGAACTTTAAAAGGACATAGACAAGTTGGTGGAATGGGCAGACAGGTGGCAGATGAAGTTCAACACGGAGAAATGTGAGGTGATTCATTTTGGCAGGAAGAACATGGAGAGACATTATAGAATAAAGGGCTCTATTCTAAAGGGGATGCAGGAGCAGAGGGACCTAGGTGTATATGTACATAAGTCATTAAAGGTGGCAGGACAGGTTGAGAGAGCAGTTAATAAAACATACAGTATCCTGGGCTTTATTAATAGGGGCAAAGAGTACAAGAGCAAGGAAATTATGTTGAACTTGTATAAGACACTAGTTCGGCCTCAGCTGGAGTATTGCATCCAATTCTGGGTGCCACACTTGAGGAACGATGTGAGGGCATTGGAGAGAGTACAGAAAAGATTCGCGAGAATGGTTCCAGGGATGAGGAACTTCAGTTATGAAGATAGATTGGAGAAGTTAGGACTGTTTTCCTTGGAGAAGAGAAGGCTGAGAAGTGATTTGATAGAGGTATTCAAAATCATGAGGGGTCTGGACAGAGTAGATAGAGAGAAATTGTTCCCACTCGTGAAAGAATCAAGAACGAGAGGACACAGATTTAAAGTATTTGTTAAGAGAAGCTAAGGTGACATGAGGAAAAACTTTTTCACACAACGAGTGGTTAATGTCTGGAATGCGCTGCCTGAGAATGTGCTGGAGGCAGGTTCAATTGAAGCATTCAAAAGGGAACAAGATAGTTGTCTGTAAAGGAAGAATGTGCAGGGTTATAGGGAGAAGGCAGGGGAATGGGACTGAGGGAATTTCTCTTTCAGAGAGCCTGTGCGGAACACAAGAGGTTGAATGGCCTTCTTCTGCACTGTAACAATTCTGTGATTCTGTGAACTGCTGTCAGTGTTCATAGTAATTCCATCACCATGCATACCCTTCAGAGTTCTGGAGCTTATATAGTGCATGGGGTACCTCTCCACTGCTATGTAACTCTCCCTCAATAGAACAGTTTACGACAACACCATCTAAATCAAAAGATTCCTACCTGCAGTAATGTTTGACTCCAATAACTACCATAATCTGCACGCGAATGCACATTCAAATTTGTCCCCGCAGTTGTCCTGTGTCTTCCCCTCCTTTGGACGCAAAGATCCCAAGATGGGATGCTGTTCCATGGAAGCTAGCAATCTTCCGTATTTGGCCAAAGAGAACATCTATGACCCTTGACACTGGCAGTTTAATTATAATGCCTCCAGTTCTGTCCTCATCGAATGGCCATGAGGAAGCATTTTTCAGAAGGGATCAATGGTATGAGAAATAGGAAGTCTGGCTGATTTTTTCCTTCCCAGCTAATCCAGTGCAGATCAATGTTTGAACCCAAGAACTTCCTGCTCTGTATAACTTTGGGCAAGGCTTGGCAGTATACTTTACTAATTGAGCCATTGAGGATCCTAAATCTTCCTCTTTAAGTCATTTTGCAAGTTAAACTTAAGAATGAATTTCAAATAAAACGTTGCAGGATTTCACATTAGTGATTTGTAATGTATCCTGATTCTCTACGGTTATTAGCTCTGCATTTTGACTACACTTTGTGCAGTGTTTATGCAGAGTATGTGTTCTGAGCTGAAAGGGTTAATCCTCTGATTTTGTTTTTGCATAATGCAGGATAAGGCAATGGCAAGAAGCAGACTCACTTCTGGTTCCTCCACCTGCACTGAGAGTGGCCTTAAGTAAGATCACGGATTCAAGCACTGAACCCAACATTCGATAAGTGCACAGCCTTTGTGTTCTTCCTCGTCTCTGTGGTTCCTCATTTGATGATCCTTCACTCAGTCATGTCGAACCATATGGACCTCCTGACAGAACCCCCGTTCCTGGAAAGGTTGCCTACCCCAGACCGTCTTAGAGCCGCAAAGAAGCGCCGGGCGCAACAGCTGAAAAAATGGGCACAGTATGAGAAAGAGATGCAGAACAAAAAGAGAAAAACTGACAAGAAGAAAAGCACAGGGAATCACCAACGAGTCTCCTTTGCTCCGAATGTTACACTCCTAGAAGCTTCCTCTCGGAATGACATAGATGAGGGTAAGTGAATCTTTCGATTTGCTCAGACATGATAGTCCTGAATATCCCTTTGACTTTCTGCAATTTTGAAAAATCTGTATCAGAGCTCCTGTTCTCTTCTATTTTGCAATATCTCTTTGCTAAAATCAGGATAGTTCATAATTCCCCTACCCTATTTAAGAACATAAAAAATAGGATCAGGAGGAGGCCATGTGTCTCCTCAAGCCTGCTCTGCCATTCAATAAAATCATGGCTGACCTTCTACCTCAACATCACTTTCCAGCCCTGTCCCTTGATTCACTTCGTGCCCAAAAATCTATTGATCTTCAATATACTCAACAACTAAGCATCCACAGCCGTTGAGGTAGAAAATTCCAGATTCTCAACCCTCTGAGTGAAGAAATTTCCCCTTATCTCAGTTCCAAACAGCCGACCCCTTATCCTGAGACGATGACTCCTAGTTCTAGACTCTCCAGTTAGCGGAAACAGCCTCTCAGCTTCTATCCTGCCAAGCCTGATAAGAATTTTATACATTTCAATGAAATCACCTCATTCTTCTAAATTCCAGAGACTATAGGCCCATTTTCTCTTCATTACACAGCCTTCTCATCTTAGTGAACCTTCGTTGTAGCCCCGCTAAGGCAAGTTCAACTTTCTTAGGTAATGAGATCAAAACTGTACACACTACTTATACACACTACTGAGTCAGCGATGCTTGAGATGGCTTGGCCATGTGAGCCGCATGGAAGATGGCAGGATCCCCAAAGACACATTGTACAGCGAGCTCGCCACTGGTATCAGACCCACCGGCCGTCCATGTCTCCGCTTTAAAGACGTCTTCAAACGCGACACGAAATCCTGTGACATTGATCACAAGTCATGGGAGTCAGTTGCCAGCGTCCGCCAGAGCTGGCAGGCAGCCATAAAGGCGGGGCTAAAATGTGGCGAGTCGAAGAGACTTAGTAGTTGGCAGGAAAAAAGACAGAGGCGCAAGGGGAGAGCCAACAGAGTAACAGCCCCGACAAACAAATTTCTCTGCAGCACCTGTGGAAGAGCCTGTCACTCTAGAATTGGCCTTTATAGCCACTCCAGGCGCTGCTTCACAAACCACTGACCACCTCCAGGTGCTTATCCATTGTCTCTCAAGATAAGGAGGCCAAAGAAGATAGGCCCATTCTCTCTTCATAACACAGCCTTCTCATCTTAGTGAACCTTCGTTGTAGCCCCTCTAAGGCAAGTTCAACTTTCTCGGGTAATGAAATCAAAACTGTACACCGTGCTCCAGGAATGATCCGACCAAAGCCCTATATAATTGCAGCAAGTTTTAAGCATGTGCAGAGGCAGGGAAGGTCTGAGATGGGATGGAAGGCAGGATAGATTAAATAACAAAGGGAATGATGATGCAAAGCAAAAGGGAGTGGCAATGGGACAAGTAAGGAAAAGATGGGCTGTAAATGGTATTTTAAAAAGCTGGGTATATTTTAAACACCACCCCCACAAAAAAATGTAGGCCCCTACAGGATATTGTAATACAATAGGAGCTGTATGATATCATATCAGGGTCGTACAGTAGGATCCGATAGTCATATCCTAATGATGGGATTGTAACTAAGATTCTAAGATATCTTCCTTGTGTACTATACTTTGAGCTCTAGTTGTACCACTCAGGGAGGTGGTGGTATAGTGGTACTGTCACTGGACTCGTAATCCAGAGCCCAGGTTAACAGCCCACGAATAAAAAAACAGCTCGGGAATAATTCTGAAGGTTCAGGTTGAATATGGGCAGTGTGGTATCGCTGATGGTGAGGACAACCTAAGTTGTTGTTCAAGTGCAGTGACATGCTACAGACCACCATCTAATTAGCCATACTAGTGGTGAGTGGCTACAATAAAGTGCACTGAAATCCAGTGATGGCACCCATCCACTTCCTGAAGCATTGACTCCCGCCACCACCAGCAAACAGTGGCAATAGATGCACTGCAGCAATTCACCAAGGCTTCTTCGACAGCACCTTTCAAACTTACAACCTCTACAACCCAGAAGGACAAGGGCAGCAGGGGCCTGGTAACACCACTATCTGGAAGTTTCCCTCCAGTTCACACGCCATCCTGACTTGGAACTATATCACCATTCCTTCACTGTCGCTGGGTCAAAATCCTGGAACACCCTTCCTAACAGTACTGTGGGTGTACCTACACCACACACTGCAACAGTTCAAGAAGGCAACGCCCACATACTGTGAACAAACTTTTTAAAACGCAGGGGCAATGTTTAGTTTAAATGTTCTTTTCAGCGGTTTAGCTGATAACGGGGCGCTATGAGGTCCTCTCTGTCTAGTGAGTCTGTATATTAAAAATGTGTTACCTGCTGTTTGTGAAGTGGGCACAAAACAATTAATCTGTCTTCACCCTCTCTTTCTTTTACCCTGCACCCCCCACCATCTTTGCACTCTTTTTCCTATTTTTACCACAATTGACAGTAATATCAATGTATAGGCAGTGTGAGACATTTCCTGAGGATGAAAAGCAAAAGCCCATTTTAGACAACTTTTGCAGAATTGTTCAGGGTTCTTTTTTTATACTTTGCCAGAATTTGAGTCACTATTTTACTGTGTATGGTTTTGACTGTGTGGCTTGCTCTGTCATTGTGATGACAATATTGATGAAGTTCCATTCTGTATTATACAAAAATGAAAAGATGCCAACCTCTATAATGATCTGGAGTTTCCAAAGATGTGCTCTGTTTTAATGTGGAGCAGAATTGATGCCCCATCAGGCATAAGGTTAAACTCACTATGTGGTAGTCTCTGGCTGAACGTTGTGCCCTTCACTGAAGGGTTTAAATGTGAATTCATGGCGAGCAGATGCTCGAGAATTTGTAAAACACAGACAAGCTCGAGATATTAACTCAATGAGCGAAACTTTAAAGGCTTATTGACCATGTGCTGTGACAATAGAATGGCCCACAGTCAGTGGGATAATGCAAAATAAACAGCAGGAGCCTTTCAACATATATGGTCCAACTTTTAAATAGCTCGTTGAATATCCCTTCTCATGAAGAAGCATTCACATGTTGTATATTGGTCTGCTTGAAGTATACTCCTGTTGAGAACATAAAATTTGGAATGATACAGCATTTGACCCGTCAGATCCACTCCTTTCATAGACCCCGTATAATCTTCCCCATCACAGAGTTTATCCTACACATTTAAAATCAGGGAAAGGTTCAGCACAGATATTCTGTGCTCCTGAAAGTAAACTCTAGAACCTATAACCATACTCAGACTTTCATTCTTCAGACCTAGTCTGCTGCCCACCACAGATAGAATTTCTGTTCACTCCTGCCCCTCCCCACATTCAGTTTAATTCAGGTTGTAGCCACTGGAGGTATTTAGGAACATAGGAAAAAAGAAAGACTTTATGTAGAGCCTTTGCCAAACTTTGGATGTCCTAACACACTTTACAGCCAATTAAATACTTTTGAAGTGTTGTAATGTAGAAAATGCAGCAGCCAATTTGCACACAGCAAGCTCCCACAAACAGCAATGTGATAATGACCAGATAATCAGTTTAATGATACTGGTTGAACGGTAGATATTATCCAGGACACCAGAAAGAACTCCACTGCTCGTCTTCACAATCGTGCCATGGGATATTTATGTCCACCCTCCTCAGTTTAACATCTCATCTGAAAGACAACAGCTCTGACAGTGCAGCACTCCCTCTGTACTCCATTGGAGTGTCCAACTAGACTTTATACTCATCTCTGGAGTGGGACTTCAACCCACATCCTTCTTAGTCCAAGGCAGACATAGGAATAGGCCTATGCCCTCAAGCCTGTTCCTCCATTCAATGGGTGATCTGTACCTCAGCTCCATTTACAGTTTATTCTGTATTGTAGCCTGGCTGCTTGGTATTTGCAATAAAAGTTAGACGAATGCCCCTAGGAGATTGTAGTTGAAACAAAGGACCAACTAGACAGTTATTGGAAGCAAAGGGATGATCAGTTCCACTCCCTTTACACCATGATTGCTCTGTCTGAACTGGAGTAAAGTTTTTATTCTGTACTGATATAAGGGGCAATATCTGGAATAAGGGAGCAACATATTCCTTATTATGCTATCCTCCTTCATTACAGAATTAGAAGTAAAATGTTCCTTGTGCAAATTTCTATGAACTTATTAAAGTAATGCTCCTACTTGTCTTTGTAAGAGAAAAATGCAGATAAATTGTTTTTGTAAGTGCTTTGCATTTTCCACTCAGTGTACAGATGGAGTGGCACTCAAGTTTCATATCTGAAAAGAGCCGATTTTGACACCAGTGACGGCTTTACTTTTTTCTATTTTTGTGCTCTTCAAGTTGAGGCATGTCAGTACGGAGAAATGGAATACTGTCAATTCAGACATCAAGGTTAGATAGTGCAGAGCCAACCACAGAGTAAAGCAGAGGCGTGGCAATGTATATTGAGATGGGAGAACATCAGGGCAAGTTAAAAATCATGGAATGTTTATGGCACAGAAAGAGACCACTTGGCCCATTGTGTCTGCGCCTGCCGAAAAACGAGCCACACAGCCTAATCTCACCTTCCAGCATTTGGTCCATAGCCCTGCAGATTATGGCACTTGAGGTGCCTAATCCGATAGGTTTTAAATGAGTTGAGGGTTTCTGCCTCTACTGCCCTTTCAGGCAGAGAGTTCCAGACTCCCACTACCCTCTGGGTGAAAAAACCTTTCCTCATCTCCCCTCTAATTTTTCTACCAATCACTTTAAATCTTTGCCCCCTAGTCGCTGACATCTCTGCTAAAGTAAATAGACCCTTCACATCCACTCTATCCAGGCTGCTAACAATTTTGTACATTTCAATCAAATCTCCCCTCAGCCTTGCCTATTCCAAGGAGAACAGCCCCAGCCTATCCAATCTTTCCTCATAGCTGCATTTTTCCAGTCCCGGCAACATCCTCATCAATCTTGTTCATGACTTGGACTGGGAGGTCAACAGGAGAGGACACATTCCGTGCCCAACAACTTGATCCTCTCTTTCCTCCTCGGTGTTCGTGTCTATGGTGTCTCATATTGGTGTATAATGGTATCAAGAGGTATGGAGCTAAAGCAGGTGAATAAGTTGACCTACAGATCATCCCTGATCTAATTGAATAGGAACATAGGTGCAGGAGTAGGCCATTCAGCCCATCAAGCCTGCCCTGCCATTCAATATGATCATGGATGATCACTTCAATGCCTTTTTCCCACACTATCCCCATATCCCCTTATGACATTTTGTATTTAGAAATCTGTTAATCTCTGCTTTAAACATACTTAATGACTGAGCTTCCACAGCCCTCTGGGATAGAGCATCTGACAGTGCAGTGCTCCCTTAGCCTAATGTTTCTGGAGTGGGACTTGAAACCCTATAATATTCTGACTCGGGTGAGTATGCTAACCAGGAAGTCAGAGCTGGCAATTAGAAATTAAATAAATTCAACAGCAAGCGATTATATAAAGAAAAATGAGATGCAGAGTATCCATGTGTGGTATCACAGAGCAGAAAGGTATCAGCCTGTCCCCACAGCATTTTCAACCTGACAGGAGGGGAGGTCAGTTGCTTTGCTGCAGGAAGGACAGGAAATAAGAGGGAGCATCATCTTCAGGCTGCTTTTGACATACAACCTGACAGCTGCTTTAGAGAGTCCTGGAGACCTACTGTTTCAGTCAAGGATTTTCCAAGGAGACACAATTTGAACAAAAGGGAGAATAATAATTTAAAGCAGGAGCAAAACCATTTAATATCTCCTTCCTCAGGTATGATCAAGTGAAACCTGAATGTTGGTAAGTTAAATACTGAATATTACAGGTAGATTAAAGGGACCAGAAAAGTGATGAAAAACCCACATGCATAAAGCAGAAAATGTCTGGAATAATGTCAGAGATACAGGATGTGAAGGTGGTCATATGCCCAGTTTTGATCTACATATCTAAGGAAGGATATACTTACAGCGAAGGCTCAGTAGATTGTTTCCAGGAATGAGAAGGTTGTCCTACAATGAGAGGCTCAGTAAATTGAGCCTGTACTCTCTGGAGTTAAGAAGAATGAGAGATGATCTCATTGACACATATAAGATTCTGAAGGGGCTCGGCGTGGTAGACACTGAGAGATTGTTTCCCCTGGCTGGGGAATCTAAAGCATGGGGGCACAGTCTCAGGATAAGGGGTCGATTACTTAGGACTAGATAAAGAGAAATTTCTTCACTCAGAGGGTTGTGAGTCTTTGGAATTCTCTACCGTAGAGAGTTGTGGATGCTCTATCGTTGAAAACATTCAGGGGTGGGATAGAGAGATTTTTGATCTCTCAGGGAATCAAGGGATATGGGGAGTGGGCAGGAAAGTGGAGTTGAGACAGAAGATCAGCCATAAATGGTGGAGCAGGTTTGAGGGGCTGTGTGATTTACTCCTGCTCCTATATCTTATGAGAGAACTAGAACACCAGAGCGATAAGCTTAGGTAATCCTCACTTCTGTTTCTTGCCATTGGCCCTAAACTATGCTCCAATGGTAGAGTGTCCACTTCTATCAATTAGAACTTAAGAAATCACAATATTACAGATTGTTACAGCACAGAATGAGTGAACGCTCTCCAAGTGAGCAATTCACTTACTGCCATTCCCCCACCTTCTCCCCATAGCCCTGCACATTCTTCCTTTTCAGGTAACTATCTAATTCCTTTTTGAATACCTTGATTGAACCTGCCTCCACCACACTCTCTGGAACAGGCTTGATAGGCTGAATGGCCTGCTTATGTTCCTAAGGAGTAAACCCCCTCAACTCTACTCTAGCATTCCCACTAGCAGCTTAGTATATTTATTGCTTAGCCATACAGATCAGGAAGGTCCCAGGGTGAATCCATTCAATTCATGGTTCACGATGGACCAAAGGGCCTGTTACTGTGCTGTATAAATCTATGACTCCTGAGTTAATGGATTTCAGCCAGGAGCAATAGGAGATTCCTCAGTCGTTCACTGTTCTGATTACTAACCATAAAACCTGTTCTGGAAGTACACATGTGACTATTGAGTGAAGACAGGAATGGGCTCAACTTTATTTATGTAGTGCATTTCACAAATTCAGGACGCCCCAAAGTGTTTTACAGCCAATGAAGTAGTTTTGAAATGTAGTCACCATTGTAATGTAGGAATCATGACAGCCAATTTGCACACATCAAGTTCTCGCAAACAGCGATGTGATATTGACTAGATAATCTATTTTAAGTGATGCTGATTGTGAGATAATATTGCAGGTAGCCTTCTCATACTCACTTGTTGAGACACACAAATGAATAATGTTATCTCCTGGACTGGTTTTGATCACCTGAGAGGAAATATCAAGAGTATTTTTTTCCTTTATTGGCCCCATTTTTTTCTTTTTTTTCCTCGTCCAGGGTGTACAGGAGTGGAAGGCAGGGGGTAGGACATATCTAATCAGAATAGTCCGGGCATCATGTGAGGAGGGCAGGCTAGATGGTCGTTTCTGGCTCATAATGGTGTTGTTGGAGGAGGTTTGATCTTCCTAGAACCTTACCCCCAATAAGAATTTTCCCAGAGGGGAAATAAATATTCCAACCAACAATGCTTCTGTCCTCCTCTCAGGAGCATCTCCCTTATTGCACAAGCAGGACACCAGCCAATGCAGTAGCCTCTCTGAGTGAGACAAGCTGATTTAAATCAATTGCTGCCAAATTTGGGCTAGTTCTGCTGTGAGCTTATGGCTCCAGGACCTGGATTGTGGTTGTCCAAACACAGTTTCTGTAGAACGCTTACAGCCAGAGGCTAGAGCAGACTTTCTGCCCATCGATCTGGCCTGGATTTTACCCCAGGTCCCAGAGGTGAAAGGTCAGTGCCTAAACCCAATGTTCCGTCCAGTCTGCAGCTATGACATCCTCGTGACAAACTTCGGACTTTCTTTTCTTCCTTTGCTGTACCCAATCCAAACAAATGCTAATGGGGGGGAAAAAAAACTCTAAAAATGATCCTTAAAGTAAATTTTACTCTGCAGAAATCACCTCTGCAAGCCTACGCTAAGATTATAATTATCCCCTTTTGTTCAGCTTTACAAATTAACTTTTCAACTTTAGAATATTTTCTGTTACAACCTCTAATTCAATGTACTAAAGTGTTCATTCTGTTAGCACAGAGCAGATATCTGAAAGGAATTATGATGATTTCAAAGCCTCGAGAAACATGTGGTGAAGTTCTGACTGTGATTTAGATTTTATTTTCTGGATCGAAGGAGTTCTGTTTGAATGCTTAGATAAAGATGTCACTTTAATGTTGACATGTTGTGGTGTAGTTGACATGAATTTTTTTTCTTACAAGCACTTCTTGTACTGCACATAACCAATCACCACATTAAAATTGCTATGTACTTCTTAACCACCAGTTCTGTTGGGCCTCAGGGTTGCACATAAATACATCTTGGTACTTGGTCAGATATGGAGTTCATGGTGTTGGGAAATAGAAGATAGAAATCTTGGCTGATTCTGCCTTTGAAAGAACAATTCTGAAAATTCAGGGAACTGATCAAGAAACAAATATTTTCAATGGTTTTTGATAGTTAGGAAGTGCATAATATGAAAGACAGAAATTAAAAACTAGCTAATGGTTGTAGATTTTTTCAGAGGTTGGCATCCCTGTACTCCCTTTTTTTAATTCATTCATGGGATGTGGGCGTCACTGGCTATGCCAGCATTTATTGCCCATCCCTAATTGCCCTTGAGAAGGTGGTGGAGAGCAATGTTTATTGATTCCTTAAAATAAAAACAAAATACTGCAGATGCTGGAAATCTCAAATTAAAAACAAGAAATGCTGGAACCACTCAGCAGGTCTGGCAGCATCTGTGAAAAGAGAAGCAGAGTTAACGTTTCGGGTTTTCTTGTTTTTATTTATTGATTCCATAACTGATATGTAAGTACTTTGAAGATCTGCATCTCTTCGAGTTTTTGTTTTTGATCTTCAGGATGTTCTGCCGACTTCTGTTAATGCTGTAAGACAGTGTCTGTCGATTTCTGAGTAAGACTGCCAACAGATCCAGTGAATGGCTGTCTCCCAGGATTAAATGCATTTTTGTTATCTACTCATGAATTGTGAGACGGAAATAAAGTATTATTACAGTAATAAAGCTGGTCCAGTGCCAATGATAGCTGTATTGTTATATTAATACAATTTGATGAAAATAAATGTTCAAAACACCATCTGCATTCAAAACACAAGGAATGATAACATTTAATTCAGCTATCATCTGTATTTCTCCCTATTATTTCTCGATTTTAATTCAACTTTTTCATTTGTTTTCTATTCAATATGTAACCTAATGTTATATGAATGATTAAGTGGAATAGCAAAGGTTAACCTGGAGCACTACACCAAGCCAAACAACAATTACAGGACAAGCCAATGTAGAGAGAGACCGATAGCAGGAAGCACTTTTTCGCAGAGAGCGACTCAGGCCGGAATTTTACGGTGGATGGACGAGAGCCGGACTCCGACATGAAAGTCGGTGGCGAACCCGCTTCCGCCTAGCCTGGGGATCCGTCTCGTATTTTACAGATCCACAGGCTTTAATTGTCTTGAGGTGGGACTTCTACCCATCCAATCAGCGGGCCGGCAGCTCTTAGTCCCAGCAGAGCCACCGGGAGCGGTGGCCACTGCTGGGACTGCAGCCAAGCCAACGCCATGGATCCAGGAGGGGGCAAGTAGGGGCATGCCTCACCAGGGGCATCAGTCCTGCCCTGGTGAGGCTGGAGTGGTCCTTTGGGGGAGAGGGGTGTCTTGATTCCCGGGGGTGGGTCTGGAGGCGGGGGCAGCCCTCAATTGGGCACCCTGTGCCCAACTGCCATGCCCCCCCCCCCCCCCCAGGCCGTGGAAAGGCTGGCAGCTGTTGCTGGGAGGCCTTTCATGTCACCAGCGTGCCCGCTTGCCACGGGTAAAATACCCGTGGAGGCGGGCGAGGGCCCTTAAGTGGCTATTTAAGGGTCTTGATTGGCCTCGTGCGGGCCGTTTCCCAACCCCCCTGCCCCACCGCCTGACCTCCGTAAACATGTCCAGAGGCAGAATCGGGGTGGGTAGGCCTCCCGGAGCCTGCTGCTCAATTTTACGCCACCCCCATGCCACCATCCGACCCGCTGGGGCGGCATAAAATTCCGGCCTTAATATCTGGAGTGGTCATCCAAATAGGGCAATGGGGGAGGCAAAAACTCTGGAATAATTTCATGTTGTGAGTGGGGGGAGGGGGTGCGGTCAGTAAGTTTCTACAGTAGGATAAGCAAGATGCATCAAATGGCTCTCATCTGTATTTATCTTTGTGATAACTAATTACCTGATTGTGCCTTGTTCAGAGAAGTGTTTGACCAATTACATACAAGGATATAAAAAAACCCTTAGCAAATGTAATCACCTCTAAGTCTGCCAAATGATGCTTCACCTCCCGAAGGACGTGGATGAGCTTTCCGGACGTCGATGGTGGGCACTGAGGAAATGGCTTATTACCTGCACCAGATTCCACCCCCCTCCCCCCCCCTTTACCCCCCCCACCCCCGTCCCCTTCCCTGCTCCACCCTCTCAGCTCACCCCCTCACAACCCCGTCCCAGCCCGCCCCCCCCTCGCACCATCTTCACCCCGCACCCCCTTCCCCTGCACCCCCCCCCCACCCCCTCCCTCTACCCCTCCCCCTTGCATCCCCTCCTCCCACCGGCACCATCCTACACCTGTGTAGGGGCCCCAACAACCCCACTGCCTTGTGGGCGTCTCGGGAGAGACCAAGGCTAAGGGAGTAAACCCTAACAGAAAATCCGGAGCGGAACCCCGTAGGCGGTCATGTGTCACCTTTGGCATGTTTCCGGCAGTTCCTGCAGCCATACTGGTGCCAAACGTCGTGTCCTGCACTCCTTTGGACCCCACCAGAAAGGCCGAGAGGGGGGTTTTGACGACTGGGCAACTCTCAACCTCCATAAATTTGCCCAGGCATGCGCCATGGAGAGGTCACTCCACTGACCACCTCCAGGCGCGTATCCATTGTCTCTCGAGATAAGGAGGCCCAAAAGAAAAGAAAGAATATGATATGGTCATGTTTTGTGGGTTAGACAAAGAAGTAGCTTTGTCATTGAAGAAATTTGGACAGGCCAGGGCATCTGGAAATTACATTTGAAACTAAAATAAATTGCCATGTTCTTTGCCTGGCTATATGTTAAAATAACACACTTTGGGCTGAGTTTACTTAGCTTCAGTTCAGTGAAATGGAAAAATATGCAAGTAGTGAGCAACTTTAAAATATTCTTTTCAAATATCCATTAGTGAAAGAAGTATTTTGAAACATTGTCTTTTCTATACAAAGAAGGCAATAAGGTTAGATTTTAAAAAATAGAATCTTTAAGTACGGGGAAAGTCCATTGGACCCACAACTCTGCTTTAGGTCGACCTCAGCTTCACTAAGCTCAACATCAGAAAGTTCAAAGCAATTGTTTTTATGCCACAAACGTCCATTCCATCATCAAGACCATTTATTTGCACCTCTGCAACATTGCTGCCTGTGCCTTGATCTTTGCTGAAACCTTATTTCTGCCTCTGTTACCACCAGATTTGACACTCCAAACATATCTCTGCCGGCCTCCCGTTCTCCAGAAATAACATGTTGTCCAAAATACTGCCCTCTGTTCTCTATCTCACTCACCCATCATTCCCATCCTCCATGACTCACACTGGCTCCCAACACATTCAATTTTAAATCCTTGTCTGCATCAATACATCCTTCCACAGCTTCACTCCACTCTATCTCTGCAATCTCCTAAATCCTCTCACACTTTCTCTGTGCCCCTCCTTGTGTGCATTTTCCCCTGCTCCCTTTGGCTGTTCTCTCTGGAACTCCTTCCCTAAACTCATTCGTGTGTCTAACTCTCCACCTTTTTAAAATCCTCCGAAAAACCCATCTTTTCAACCAAGCTTTTAGTCCCTTCATCATCTCTCCATGACTCGGTATGCATTTTGCTTGTTTATTGCTATTTGTGAAGTGCTTTGGGACTTTTTTGTGTTAACGTTGCTATATAAATGCAAGCTGTAACAGATTTGAGTTGCTTTTTCATTCAGATTCCCCTGCTGTAGGTTCAGTGACTCAAGCAGTTGCTTGGGGCTGGGTTTGACTGCTCTTCTGGAGTATTCAACTTACCTCATTCTCATAAGAGTTGAAGATATGGGGCAAATAACTTTTTTATACATAAACTTTCACTTTGTAGTGATTAGCTTCCAAATAGTTCACTTGAGTTCAGTTGCTAATTTGAACTAGGTCATTCTGAAGTCTTTGAACTAAGCTGCGCCAATAATATTAGCTTCTGAAGCAATCACTACAGTTAGCATCAAGGTGCTTTTTATACTGCTTGTCCCCCACTGTTGGTTCGCTAGAGAAAATCTCCTTTTCTGTGCTGCTCTTGGCTCCACTGCATTATACAGAGTTGCTTGAGGAGCTGACTGCTGGGGTTATCTCAAGGAATGGTATATTGCAAAGCTGAGCAGGAGAAGAGCTGAAATGACAGGATGGGAATGACCTTAATAGATTGTAAATCCAGCGACTGACTCCCTGCCTATACTGTGCTGAAACCAGATCTCTTAAACCAACAGCAAATTTATTGAAAGCAGAAAGAAAGAACTTGCATTGATATTTCAACTTGCATGTCTTCAGGATGTCCAGAAGAATTTCACAGCCAATTATTTTTTTTGAAGTGTAGTCACACTTCAGCCAATTTGCACACAGCCGTGAGTTGAATGACCAGTTAACCTGGTTTTGTTTGAGGCCAGGACACCAGGAGAACACCCTCCTGTTTAAAAAAAAAAAATCCATCTTTAATTTCTCTTAAATTGAGACCTCACAGCACTATCAAAAGTGCAACACTCCCTCAGTACTGCATTGATGCATCAGCCTAGATTGTATATTCAAGTCCTAGAGTGAGACTTAAATCCACAAACTAGCAGGCGAGAGTACTATCAACTGAGCGAAGCCAACATTTTTCCCCATATCAAGGCATTAATACGTTGCAGTGCACCCAACAGAGTTGAGATCTCAGCGTGCCCTGTCAGCTATTAGAAAAATGCTTTTAGAGTTGTGTAGTTTCCAGATCATTAGTTATACTTGTTTGGTTAATGTAAATTATGTAATGGATCAGTTGGTACACTAATCAGTTTGAAGTGCCTGAGGCCTTTGGAGGTGTAAGGAGAGGCTTTTTCAATTGACATGAAAGGCAAGGTCAAGCGTTGCAGCACATGTACAAATTCAGCCCTGGGATGTGAGCATCTTGTTGCATTACATTGTGCTTGGGTAATGCAGATAAAAACAAATCTGGCGATGAATTTACAAGCATTATTCTTTCAAGTAAATTTGAACCAGATCCATACCAAGGAAAAAGGGTTTCTGCCTTTTGATTGCTTTTCAATGATCCTTGCTGGAAAGTGACTGTTTAGTCATTGCAAGAGGACAGGAATAGGCTTGGGCATAACGCCCCCTCCCCATGTTAGCCAGCCATGTTCTGGGATCACATAAAGAATGATGATTTGAAAGAAGCACCAGAGGGCTACCAGCAACCCCTGCACCTATGCCCCAGTGAGAGTTGATACCTTTAGAAGGAGAACAACAATGTGTGTGTGTGTGTGTGTGTGACGCCATTAAAGTAACAAAACATCCCATGGCTCTCCACAAGAACAACATAAAACAAAATATGACACTGAACCACATAAGGAGATATCAGGGCAGATGACCAAAAGCTTGGTCAAAGAGGTAGGTTTTAAGGTGTGTCTTAAAAGAGGATAGTAAGGTAGAAAGGGAGAGGGGTATAGGGAGGACATTCCTGAGCTTAGAGACTAGGCAACTAAAGGCATGGCCACCAATAGTGGAGTGAATAAATGAGAAGACGGAAGAAAAATTTCTCCCCAACATTACTTGGGTGGTCATTTTGGAATGGGGATCCCAAATAGTTTGGACATCCAGATACGGTTAATGTTTCTTTTCATTGTTTTCAGCGAGCAGTGACTTTCACCTCATCAATTTGGCATGGATTTGAACCCTTGTCCCCAGGTCAACTGCCAGTGTCTTGCATCCTGTACTACCCAGTGGTCTGCTTTTAAATAAATGGTTGTTGGTTATGATGCCCTCACAGATATGATGTTTGACAACTAGTACTGAAAGTTAAGGTTCCGTAGTGATGTTGATAGTATCACAGAATGATATACCACAGAAAGAGGCCATTTGGCCTATTGTGCCTATACCACCTATACAGTTAGTCCCACTTCCCCGTTCTTTGTCCGTAGTTCTGTACATATTTCCCCTTGAAGTATTTCTCCAATGCCCTTTTGAATGTTACTATTGAATCTACTCATCCCATCCTTTCAGGCAGTGTATCTGAGATCACAGCAAATCACAGCATAAAACAAAAGTTTCCTCATGTTGCCTCTGAGCAAATCACCTTAAATCTGTGACCTGTGGTTACTGACCCTTCTGTCATTGGAACTAGTTTCTCCTTATTTACTATATCAAATGTTCATGATTTTGACTATCTGTATGACTATACTTTTTATAAAGACACCAAGTGTGAGGACTTTGCCACTTGGGCTTGATCATAATTTTTTTGGTTGGAGTAGTTCTAAGCATTGTTTCTGCAACACAACAGTCAGTGACAATGAAGATGGTATGGTGTTTGCTGCCGTTGGGGTCCTCTCAATTGTCAAAGGACCAATTTCACAAGTAGACCCTTTCACAAGCTGACCAAAATCTTCAAAACAACTGTGTGTAAATACAGTAAATACAGGCAGTAACGAGGTGCACAAGGCTTATTCAACCACCTGAAATAGTCAGCACTCTTAAGTTATAAGTGGCACCTTAGTAATTGACTTTTGTGATAGTGGCAAATTGTTAGTGCTTTTTGCCATATATAGGTGGCTGCTGTGGAGAGGTATGGATGGTATAAGTATTGTCATTTTAATGAGTGTACAAAGGGTTGGTTTCCTGCCCATTTACCGATACTGAGCTAAGCAGGCATAGCAGGTCATCAGAGGGCCATTATGTGCCAAGCCATGGCTTCATTGCAGTTGGATTAGACACTGTATAGAATATAAATGAAACTCACTTTTTGTTTTAACAAGGTAATTTGTACAGGTAATTGTTCAGTTAATGCCTTGATGACCGAGCCAAGTAATGATGTTGGAAAAGTTTGCCAGAGCTGCTTTGGAAAACTGCTTAATCCTGCTTTCAGAGAACATAAATGATGTGTTACTGGATATCATGCATGAGTACAATCATTAAAATTCAATCACAGATTAAAAATAATGACAGGAGAGTGCAACACTACAAATGTAGCATAAGTTTTGATTTGCACCAACATTGCATTTATTGTGTAAAAGCAACTTGAAGAATTCGGAACAAAGAGGAGTAAGACTCGTGGAGGAAGTAGTTGCATTTTGCTTCATTTTGGGGTCAGTTTGAACCTTGACACCCAACTTGCATAGGTTTACTGTAAGTGTAAAACAAAAATAGTTTAGCACTGATATTATACTTGTGTCAGTTTACAATTAGGCTGTATGTGCATGCTATTATAGAGTACAAAAGCAAGGACATTTTGATGAAACTTTATAAAACAGTGTGCTCAACTAGAGTATTGTGTCCAATTCTGGGCACCACACTTTAGGAAGAATGTGAAGGCTTTAGAGAGGGTGCAGATAAGATTTAAGAGAATGATTCCAGGGTCGAGGGACTTCAGTAACGTGGGTAGATTTGAGAAGCTTGGGTTGTTTTCCTTAGACAAGAGAAGGTTGAGAGGAGATTTGACAGGGGTGTTCAAAGTCATAACGTCCAGATAGAGAGAAACTGTTCCCATTGGTGGAAGGGTCAAGAATCAGACGACACAGATTTCAAGTGATTGGGAAAAGAATCAAAAGTTGAGATGAGGAAAACCTTTTTTATGCAGCGAGTGGTTATAATCTGTAATACACTGCCTGAAAGGGTAGTGGAGGCAGATTCAGTCATGGCTGTCAAAAGGGATACGGATAAGCACCTGAAGGAATCAAATTTGCAGGGCTAAAGGGCAAGGACAGGTGTGTGGGACGAGCTAAATTGCTGCTACAGAGAACCAGCACAGACTCGATGGACCAAATGGCCTCCTTCTGTGCTGTAACCATTCTATGATTCTATATTCGTTAAACTCCATTGTATCTCTCCCAAATATGGAGTTTCCTGGAAGTGGCAGGGGAGCATAATCACAATTTCGGCAGTTTAATTTATTAAAACAATAAAGATTAAATCCTAAGGGCGGCACAGTGGCGCAGTGATTAGCACCGCAGCCTCACAGCTCCAGGGACCCGGGTTCGATTCTGGGTACTGCCTGTGTGGAGTTTGCAAGTTCTCCCTGTGTCTGCGTGGGTTTTGCCCGGGTGCTCCAGTTTCCTCCCACAGCCAAAAGACTTGCAGGTGATAGGTAAATTGGCCGTTGTAAATTGCCCCTAGTGTAGGTAGGTGATAGGGAATATGGGATTACTGTAGGGTTAGTGTAAATGGGTGGTTGTTGGTCGGCACAGACTCGGTGGGCCGAAGGGCCTGTTTCAGTGCTGTATCTCTAATAAAAAAAAATAAAGGGCTTAATCGATAAATACATCAATGATGTGGCAATACTTACTTGCCCAAGTTAGCCATGACATTTGTCCTAGCATGGGTCAGGAGAGAGGGAAAATGGAGAGAAAAAAATTGAGAATGATAAAATGGCAGTTCCTTCCATGCCTGGAGACCTGAATTCATACTGAGGGCAGACTGATGAGGTAAAAGTCATCTTCCATCAGGGTAGCTGCATTTTCAGAGCCATAAGTCCACTCCCAGAGGCTCACAGCACAAAACTACTTACAGACCAGCACAGATTGTTACTCAATCAGCAATATCAAGCAAAGAAACCATAAGTGATGGGCAGGTATGGGAAATGCATTCAATCCAGTGTTTAAGGTTAGGATTAAGATATTGCTCTGAACTTGCATTCCTCATCTTGCTATGTAAAAAGAAAGTTTACCAGAAGACATGCATTTAAAAAAAAATAGTTGAATTGAATTTAAGCTGGTTTGATTTTTTTTAATTCATGCAGCATCCTTGATATTATAGAACTTAAAAGGATTGGTACCAACATTCATTTTTTTCTTTGCATATCACTATTTGATTAGAAGTCACAGATAATATCTTTCTCTGTAGCTGAGACGAAATAATTCTGCAGGGGGTCAGAGGGAGCTTTCAGCCTCAAATATTTGTGTGTAAACACTTAGACTAAGTGCTTGTGTAACTCCAAGTGCTTATGCCAGCACATCAATACGAAATTTTGGAGCTTAAGATCCAGAAATGGAGACCCGTGACCTCCAGGATTGTTTTTCTATCAGCTTATCCTGTGAATCTTTTATTAAGAAGGCTGTAGTTAAAAGCCATCTAGACATTATTTATTCTTGCAGTGAGGGACGTACTCCATTGTACTCTTGTACATATGAAAATTGATACTTTTCACATTTTCTTTGATGCAGTATGTTTGGGAGGCTGAGCCAAAAAATAATCCTCAATCTAATCTTTGGGAAAAGATGACATTTAGCAACAGTCTCTTATTAATATTAAATCTCATTATAAGGCTGAAAGGTAGCAGTTTTGCCTGCTTTGTATTTTATACTGTAAAACATCTAACTGAAGTTAAATAAGAGATGAGATTGGATTTTTTACAGGGTGCCATCACTAATGGAAGCATGTCACTGATAATTGCATCCTGTCTTGTAACCAGCCGTTTGATAATTACTGCAATTGAGTGCAGAAGGAAGTCGAGCGTTTTCTTTTTAATTTATGGCTTGAGGTGGTTTGAGAAACAGACATGAGAGGCTGAGGTTGCTATCTATTGGGTTTTATCCTTGGAAGCAAATGCTGTTCCATATGTATTTTGACAGTACAGAAAAAAAACCTTAAAGGAGGTAACTGATTGATTGCTTGATTATAATCATAGCCATTATTGTGTGCTGCTGCAAGAATGTTTTGGGATTTTAACATGGCAGATGTGCTTGATTCTAATCTAATGCCTTACTGTTCAACATTTTTCGATGACCAATTCTAAACATATAAAATTGGCAGGCTGGAAAAAGATGAGCCTGCGATGCACCATGATTGCTGACCATTGTGACTAAACACCTCCTTCCTTTCGTGCCCATCCCCCAACTTCCCACCCCACCATCCCCATTCCAATGTAAACTCCTATGAGAGGCAAAAATACAGCTTAACAATCCCAGGACAAATAAGGGCAAAAATACTCTGGAAAATTCCTCTCTGACCCCCTCAGGTGATCAAAAACAGTCCAGGAGATCACATGGGTCAAGTGTTACCTATACAGACACTTACATTCTATATGATATGATTTTTTCCCCAGTCAAGAAATGGTCCAGCTCCTTCTCGAAGGTGCACATGAAGTCAGCATCCACCATACCAGCCTGCATATATTCCAGAGGCTCTTGGAAAATAAGAACCGCCAAACATCCAGTCCATTCCTACAGTTGTATTGTTTAAGCTAGTGTACCTTGATCTTCCCCAATCTGTTAAACTGGAGTTATTAATAATTCCTAATCAATCTTGTCCACTCATTATTTCATAGATCTCAGCCAGGTCACCTCTAAGCCTAAGCAGCTCTAAAGTAAATAGAACAAGGTCTTTGAGCCTACATGAGTAGCTGATGTTCTTGAAGCTAGGAATGGTTCGAGTAGCTCTCCTCTGGACCTTTTCCAAGGTGGGTATATCACCCAATATGTTTGGGGGGCTGGTGGGGGAACAAAACTGGATGCAGTATTCCAGATGTGGTCAGACCAATAACCTCTATTGTGTCCTTTGCTTTATACTGAATTGTCCTATTAATACAGCCCAATACCCTGTTAGCTTTAGCTACAGTTTCTCTACATTGCTCATAAACCTTCATTAGCTCTAGAAATCTAAATATTTGGTTGTATTGGAAGCCAGATTAAAGTTGGATAAGGCACCACTATGAGCTACATTTTTGCAAATAGTAACTGGTTTTAGTCACATGTAACCTTTTCTGGATGATGTGGTCAGTTCACGTATGATGCACGCTCACTACAAGCTTAGTATTGATACAAAGCAGTTTTGAAATTCTGGAGTGTAAGTCTGGCATTGAGGCCTGAACTGGCTCCAAAGCAGAATTAAAATGCTCCAGACATCATGAGTGTGGGGCAGCCTTGAAGGACCAGCTGGCTGTATCCTGCTCACCAGTTTTGTCTGTTCATTAAAGTGGGGTGCGACTTCCTCCTCCACGGATGCTTACCTTTAGACTATAACAGCGTTCTGAATTCTTAAGTCCCATTTTGTTTAGACAATCTTCAAACAAGTTGAACCCAGTAATAAGTACTCTTGAATAAATCATTTCTGTGGAATCCCTACTGTGTAAGGAAAATCATTTGTTTAGATCTCTGCTCTTTGTAGAATCTCTGATCTTAACTTTTTT
Organism: Heterodontus francisci; assembly: GCF_036365525.1. NCBI lineage: Eukaryota > Metazoa > Chordata > Chondrichthyes > Heterodontiformes > Heterodontidae > Heterodontus > Heterodontus francisci. Next base: position 86,164,390 of record NC_090386.1, on the reverse strand, counting down.
TGTGTGTGTGCCGTCCAAAGTGAAATAACCTGCTTGCATTTATATTATTCATGCTTCTCAGAATTTGAAAGTCCTGGATCATGTTCCCTCTTGTTCACACTTCCTCCATTGAAAACAGCTTCAGCTGAGTCTTTCTTCCTAACCTAGATGTCGAAAGCCAAGAATCATCCTTTCCCCTGAACCCTCTCCAACCCATCAGTAGTGTTTTGAAGTTCCATTCCTTTCATCTTTGTGTTTGATAGTCATATTTGGCAACAACTTAAGACAAGGGTCTTCAACAAACAAAGTGAGATACCTCTGGAGACTACATTATCCCTCCAGATCTTATCCTGTGCTCACAAAGTAGTGAGTCACCATTCCCAGTCATTTTTCAATCTCAGGGCAGCAAGTCATTATCCATTGGTAACTGCATTCCTTTTTTATTTAGACAAATAAACAAATTGTCCTTCATTCCAAACATCTGCTAAAGAATTTTGTTTCAACCTCAGTTAAAATTCAAAACGTGTTTTTTTTATTTTAGTAATTCATCTCCATTGTCACTTAACAACATTTGGTGTGAAGGAACTGAAAGTTGCTCTAGCTAACTGTCACTGGATCCTCGGGAGGAAAATCAGATTGATTCATTTTTACAAAGAAAGAAAGAGCTTGCATTTATATGGCACTTTTCATGGCCTCGAGACATCCCAAAGCACTTCACAGTCACTTTTGAAGTGTAGTCACTATTGTTATGTGGAAATGCAACAGCCAATTTGTGCACAGTAAGCTCCCACAAACAGCAACAAGATGGTATTGGGGAAAGAATCTGAGCGCACATTGTGCCTGTCAAAGTGTAACCTGTGGATATTGTATCCCTGAAGTTCATATTTATTTGTCTATCTTTTCTTCCTTCTTTGTGATGAAGTTGAGTTTCTGTTTGCCAGCTCCCCACAGCAAAATGGCTGCAATTTGCAACTCTACTGTGTAACAGATCAATGGTGCAAGCCCAGTTCATACACTGTTGCCACTGGACATCCAAAAACCTTTCATTTTCAATCTGTAAGCTGGGCTCGCATGATGGTTTCATGGATTAACGTACTGTGTATTGAGTCATGCAGACCAAGAAGGTCCCGGCTGGTCTGCATTAGCTGTGGTTGTGGGTCGGGTGCTGCAGTTGGCCTTGGAGTACATGAACTTGGAGGGAAGTTAGCAAGAGTTCTTTTGTTCCTGATTGCAATCCAGTGATCCATGCTGCATAGTGTGCAAGGGGATTTCAGGTGAAGTCGAGATGAATATTGCTCATCTGCCAGCACTCAAAGTCTGGGTACACACAGAAGGATGGCTACCTGACTAAAATATTGGAGGGCTAGTGGCAACATGTTTTATCCATCAAGGAGCTGATATCTTTGGGAGAAAAAAGGAAATTGGGATGACAAGTAATTAATTGGGCAAAGCAAAATAGTAAGCTGTCTGATCGTTTCAAATCTGGTTTGCAGAACATAGGAATTGTGAGATGACAAAAGACTGATGTCCATCTAGTTTTCTCCTATCATCCAGGTAGTCACATGATGCAATAATAATGGGTGATGACAAATCATGGCATCAATCATTTTCATTTAGTTTTAGTGGGGGCGGGTGGTGTTGGTTAGCTCAGTTGGCTAGGCGGCTAGAGTGTGATGCAGAAAGACGCCAGCAGCGTTCAATCCCCATACCGGCTGTGGTAGGTCATGGAGACCTGCCTCTTCGCCATGCCCCCTGTTCACAGGGTGGTGACCCTCAAGCTATACATTACCAACTGTCTCTCTCTCTAATGGGGAGAGATGCCAATGGTCCTTTGGGACTATGGCTAGAACAGCAACAAACCCAGACATGAAGCGAACTAAAACCTCAGTGGTGGAAAGTGTTGGGAACCATAGGTCCAAAGTCACCTCCTTACCATATGATATACTTGCAGTATGTCACGTCATTAGATGGGGGTTGTGGAGCCAAGCTCCACTCCAGGACCTGAGAGCATAACGTAAGCTTGATGCTCTGGTGCCACAGTGAAGGAATGGTGCATTGTTAATGGTGGTGTCCTTCAGATGAGACCGTAAATCAAGGCCCCGCATGCCTGTTCCAGTAGGATCTTCAGCACAGAGTTCTCCTGTATCCTGGCCAACATTCCGTCCTCAACCAGAGCTTGCTGTGTGGCAATGGCTGTCATGTTTGCCCATATGCAGTAGTCACTTTTCTTCAAAGTAATCCAGTGTAACTAAGGGCTATGAGGTCTACAGAGAACCTTGATGAGATACTGTTGCCTTGTATTTCTTGCTTCTCAAGCAGCTGAGAAGTTTCTTTAGGATATTTTTTTTTTTTTAATGTTCCAAATGGTGTTTATGTAGATATGTGGGCAAACTGTAGAGCTATCTTTTTTGCTGGAAGGAAAACAAATGTTTTAATTGGTTTTGAAATTTGACTGTGCATAAAGTCTGTGGAATTGCTGCCCAACTAATTTTCTCTCCAAAAGCATTTTAATACATTTAACTCTCACTATCTTCCAAGATGGTCATTCAAAGAAAGAAGGTGGAAACTTGCTCCTTTAAAACTAAATATCTCAAAGCACTTGCTACCATTGCATCTTAAAGTAACACAAGTAGTTAAGAGTTGGTGAACAGTTGCAAAATGGCATTACCTTGCTATTGTCCCATCCATCATTACAAACTTATCATTGCTTAAGATTGGAAACAACATCTTACATTTCTATCGCACTCCTCAACTACAGGGGTATACATCTAAAAATGCTCTCTGTTGAGGGGGAAAATGGTGAACATTGAAAGGAGGGAATCTGGAACGATTGAAGCCTTGATTAAAGAGGAGGTTTTGAAAGTGAGGGAGGTAGGAAGGTGCATGGATCTGGAGGAGTTCCAGCAGGCAGAATGTCATGGCTAAAAGAGCAACCACAAATGTTGAGCAGAAGGAAGAGGGGAACAGGGTACCCTTTATATTGGAGCAGAAGGTATGAGATCTTTGGGCTTCAAAGGATATGGGATCTTGGGCTTCATAAATAGAGGTACTGAGTGCAAAAGCAGGCAAGTTATGCTGAACTTTTATAAAGCTCTAGTATGGCCACATCCAAAGTATTGCATTCCGTTCTGGTCACCATACTTTAGGAAAGATGCGAGGGTGCAAAGGAAATTTACCAGAATGGTTCCAGGGATGAAGGATTTTAGCTACAAAGTTAGGTTGGAGCAGCTGGGGATGTTCACTGTGGAGCAAAGGTGATTGAGGGGAGGTTTTATTTTAATAAAAAAAAGTCAACAGATGAAACTCTCCGCTGAACAAAGGCTGGAGGAGATAACTGAGGTAGAGTGAAACAAGACCATGGAGGAAATTGAAATTGTCAGTTTGCTGTGCACAGGGCACCAGTGGAACTTGAAAAGGATGGGATTGCAGGATGCAAATTACTGGATGATGAATGAGTTGTAATTTAGAGGCTGTAAGCAGGCAGATAGAGGGTAGAGAAGTTACATCTTTGAAAGGCAATTAAAGGGTATAATAGCCTTTGGATGAAAAGAGAAGATAAAGAGTTGGATCTGGGTATCATGGTACTTGTGGAAGGGAACTCCATGATTGCAGAGGATATCACTCAAGGGTAGTATTTAAATGATGAACAAAAATGAGGGGACCATGCTTTTTCTTCTCTCGGTCCCTGATGTTGAATTGTGCTGGGGAATGCAATGGTCCTGCCTATAATGCTACTGTTAACAAGGGTCATTGTCATTGTCTTTGGTTGGATCAATGTCCAGGGTTATTTTCCCTTCAAAGGTGCTTCCTGCTGGGGGTTGGCTTGAGTATTTGAGGCATACTTGTTGTGCAAAAAGGGTGCCCATACAAGAATCCCATACTGGTTGGTGCTTCTCCAATTCCAGGGCACCCCTCTAATGGAGTATGAAGTCTGTAAGCTTGTAAAGACAATTTTATTTTAAATCTTAAATGAGGTCATTACTGCACAGAAGGAGGCAATTCAGTCCATCGAGTCCATGCGGCTCTTTGTAGAATAATTGAATCCGTCCCATTCTCCCACTCTATCCCCATAGCCCTGCAAATTTATTTCCCTCAAATGCCCATCCAGTTTCCTTTTTGAAATCATTCATCATCTCCACTTCCGCCACCCTATTAGGCAATGAATTCCAGGTCATTACCGCTGACAGCCTAAAAAGTTCTTCCTCACATCCCCCTGCATCTCTTGCCCAAAACCTTAAATCTGTGTTGACTAGTCCTTGTACCATCAGCTAATGGGAACAGCTTTTCTTTGTCCACATTATCAAAACCTGTCATGATCTTGTACACATCTATCGAATCTCCCCTCAATCACCTTTGCTCCACAGAGAACATCCCCAGCTGCTCCAACCTAACTTTGTAGCTAAAATCCTTCATCCCTGGAACCATTCTGGTAAATTTCCTTTGCACCCTCGCATCTTTCCTAAAGTATGGTGACCAGAACGGAATGCAATACTTTGGATGTGGCCATACTAGAGCTTTATAAAAGTTCAGCATAACTTGCCTGCTTTTGCACTCAGTACCTCTATTTATGAAGCCCAAGATCCCATATCCTTTGCTAACTACTTTCTCAATATGTCCTGTTGCTTCAAAGATCTATGGACATGAACGCCCAGTTCTCTCTGTCTTTGTACCTCTTTAGAACTGTACCATTTAGTCTATATTGCCTCTCCCTACCCTTCTCTGTCAAAATGCCTCACCTCACACTTCTCTGAATTAAATTCCATCTGCCACTTGTCTGCCCATTCTGCTAGCCTATCTATATCCTGTTGCAGTTGATTGGCATCATCCTCACTGTCTGCCACACCTTCAAGTTTGGTATCATCAGCAACTTTTGAAATTTTACTCTGTATTCCAATATCCAAGTCGTTTATATATCTATATATCAAAGAAAAGCAGTGGTCCTAGCACTGATCCTTAGAGAACACCACTGTCTACCATCCTCCAGTCTGAAAAACAGCCATTTACCATGACTCGGTGTTTTTGTCCTGAAGTCAATCTTTTATCCAAGTTGACATTGACCCTCCTATTCCATGATATCAATTTTGTTAACCAGCCTTTTATGTGGTACTTTGTCAAACGCTTTATTAAAATCCATACAGACAACATCATTGCTTTTCCTTCATCAATTTTCTCTGTTACTTCATCAAAAAATTCAATTGGGTTAGTCAAGCATGATCTGCCTTTTACAGATCTGTGCTGGCTCTCCTTAATTTGCTCATACCTCTCCAAGTGCCTGTTAATTTTTTTTTCCCTTGATAATTGTTTCTAATACCTTACCCATCACTGATGCTAAGCTGACGGGCCTGTAGTTACTAGAAATGTCGTTACACCCTTTCTTGAATACGGGTGTCACATTTTCCACTTTCCAATCCTCTGGCACCTCCCCCATATATAAGGAAGATTGGAAGATTATGGCAAGCCCTTCTGCTATCTCCACTCCCACTTCCGTTAGCAACCTGGGATGCAAGCCTTCTGGACCAGGTGAAGACTTCAACAGCGCACACTGTGAAGGAGCAGGGAATTGCTGACAGCAACTTCTAGAATTCTGCATTTAACTGTGCACATGCGGACACTAGCAGTTGCTGTCAGTAGTAGAGTAATGACGAATGCTGAGAGTTTTACCATCATTACAACCACAAAATCCAGCATAGCCAGCCTTTCCAGTACATCCTTCCTATCAATTTTCACCCCATCCATTACCTCTACCACCTCCACTTCTACCAATATTTTGTCAGCATCCTCTTCCTCAGTAAACACTGATACAAAGTAATTAAGTATTCTAACCTTGCCCTGTGTCTCTACTTCCTGACATTAATTTCACTCCGGCACCAGCTATAGGGGATCTCTGATGTCCAGTGGCAGTGATGTCATCAAGCAGGCGAAGCTGCCAATCACATTGAAGAATTCTTGTAGACAGAAAACCAGGAAGTAACAAGCAGGTTTTATTATTTTTTATAATTTTACAGAAAGTAAAATAAAGATTAGGACATAGAGTTGGTATTAAGATAGGAGTTATGAAATATCATAAACAATCTTTTAAAAATATAATTTTTATCGGGGAATGGAGAAATGTAACAGTTCACAATTGTAGAATTAGTATTTTCAGAGCTAGAGCCCTGGTACGCTGCTAGAAACCCAATTACACCTCATTCAACAAGGCATAACTTTTCCAATGATTTTTATAGCAAGAATAATAGCATTAAAAAGTGTAAGTTCATGGCAATTCAGTGATTTCTAATTGATTTCCATCTGCAAAGACTTCAATAGTGCACCCTGTGACGGAGCAGGGAATCATTGACAGAAACTCCTGGATTTCTGTATTTAACCAGAAGTTGCTGTCAGTTGCACAGAGTACTGGTGAATGGTAAAACTCTCAGCATCATTACAACTACAAAATTCGAGGCCATTAGATTGAAGGAATCAACCTCTCATTGTAACAAATTTCCACTTTGATCTGAGTAGAAGCAGTCAGAGGGGAGCCATTTAAGTCGAAAGCTCCTGTTTAAACGAAGTGCATTCACAAGCTCCCGCTAAATTTCTAAAGAAAATGTAACTTAAATCGTATAAGTTGTGGGACAGATGTTGTATCTTTTCTAACACTAGCAACCAAATGTGTTAATATAATCAGACACTGGAAAGGCCTGTGGAAATATTAGAGTAGACTATTTTGTCACTTTCAAATTCTAATTGGCAGAGTACTGATCATAAAATAATGAAAAACGCCAATGTGTGACAGGGTGGGAAGTAATGATTTTTGGCAGTTTCCTGCAGTTTTATTAGACACTTCTTCATCTCCCTTCCCAACCCCACTGCCACCACACCCACCACCCGCCCTCCCCACCCCCCCACCACATTCTGTCAAAAATATGCAACACCTTTAAGCATTCAAATACATTTTCAATTATAATTGCTAATTTGATTTTTCTCTGCCTTTGAAAATCTGGTTGTGTGGGACAGATGATCTGCAGTGAAATATTAAGGAGCGAGGAGAAGGAAAATTGTTTTTACTCTTACCTTTTTAATTTTTCTATGGATCGAGAAATTTACACCCTGGGGTGTACAATACTTCTACCCATTCTGCTTTGCACATGTCGGAACACCAGCTGTAGATGCCGTCCTGGTTCAGTTGCTGAATCTCAGCTGAGGGGTATTTAACCCTTTCATGCTTCTTCCCAGAGTAGGTTAATAGAGCACAATAGATGATGAGACTGCCAATGAGCAGGTTTTTTGCAGGAAGCAACACTCCCAGAGGTAAATCGTCTGAACTATGCTTTTCCAATGAGTCTTCCAGTCTACATTTGGAACTATGATCTCTGCACTGAAATGATCTTTGGCAAGTCAGCAGGAGAGTGGAGGCAGAATTCGCATGTATTAAAAGGAGAGTGATGCAGGGAGGTCGATTTAACCACTCCCAGAACCACAATGTAAAAGGAGTTTAGATATTAAGTTTCGCGAAAAATACAGGGGGTGGTAATTTTGACCTTGTGTGATGTGTACAACAGGAGATTGCGAATCAGCAGTCCATTTTCTATCGATCCTAAAATGAAAATTGGGAAAAGTAAAATGGGCAACTAATTTGTTATCACCCGTTTTTACACCATCGCACAGTTATAATTACCCTTGGGGAGGACATTACATTTGGGTACAGCTAAGTATGAAGAAACACAGAAATACCAGACAGTGCAATAGGCAGTGTTCCTCACTGATAAAGAAGTACAACATTGAGCCATTCAGATTTGGTGGTTATTTGTCCTCAATGGGCAACACAGCAACATGACTGTGTAATCGACATTACTCCTTGTCAACAAACACACCAACATTGGGCAGCATTAAGTATTGCTTTTTACAGAAAGCACGCCAATAGAATTCCCCTAATGAGTCAGTTGTGAAGTGACTGCCAAGGGTGAAACAGAGCCATACAAACTAAGGAGGTTTAAATTTCAATTTCCTGCCTCTGCTCAGTTCACTGATCTCAGCCTCCCCGCAGAATGCCAGTATGAAGCTACTCCACTTGGCCATCAAAGCCCTGAAAGTAAGGAGGAAGAAATGTGTTCCTGCTGCTGGTTGCCAAGCACCAAACCCTGCTAGAAGCATGTGTGTGAAATTCAGTTGAGATCAGGATTGGATCATTTACAACTGAGTCATCAGGGGAACTCTTTTGGTGTGTTTTCTGCCAAAGGCCATAAGTAAAAGAATGGGAGTAGGCCATACGGCCCCTCAAGCCTGTTCTACTATTCAATAAGATTAAGGCAGATCTCCTACTTCAACTCCACTTTCCTGCTCGATCCCCATATCACTTGATTCCCTTGGAGTCCAAAAATTTATCAATCTTGGTCTTGAATATACCCAATGCCTGAGCATCTACAGCCCCCTGGGATAGAGAATTCCAAAGATTCATAAACCCCCAAGTGACAACATTTCTCCTCATCCCAGTCCTAAATGGCTGACCCCTGATCCTAAGATGATCACCCCTAGTTCTATACTTGCCAGCCAGGGGAAGCAACCTTTCAGTTCAGCCCTTATACCTTTCAATGAGTTTACCTCTCATTCTTCTGAATTCCAGAGAACATAGAATCATAGAGTAGCTACAGTACAGAAGGAAGCCATTTGGCCTGTTGTGTCCATGCCAGCGTCTGCAAGAGCAACTCAGCAAGTCCCACTCCCACGCCAATTCCCTGTAGCCTTGTGAATTTTTTCTCTTCAGAAGAATAGAAGATAGAAAAGAAACTCTTCATTTAGCTCGCACAGAGGGAGAGGCCTGAGTGAAAGATGGCTTTGAGAAATCAGAGTCATGGGTTTTTTTTCCCCCCAAGGCAGGTTCTGCGAATTTCTCGATTAAATTCTGGGGTCAATGCATGCAGTATTGTCAGGAAGGTGGAATTGACAATGCACATCATTCTCAATTTGTCACGTGATTCAAACTCCACCTCAGTGGGCTTTCAGAGAGTCATCCTCTTCTCAAGAAACCACACCACTCCAGACCCACAGCAATGTGATTGACTCTTAAATGCTCTCTGAAATGGCCTAGCAAGGCACTCAATTCAAGGGCAATTAGGGATGGCAATAAATGCTGGCCTAGTCAGTGACACCCACATCCCACAAACAAATAAAGAAAGCATTATTCAGGAGAGTTGGACTGGCAACAGGAAATAATGGTTCTATTTAAAGGCACAGCGAGAAATTGTGAGTTTTTTTTTTGAAGTCCAGGCTTCACCACTCTGACCTTTCCTGGTGCACAGAAAGTGTCCAGGGGCACAGAAACAGTGTCCAGGGGCAACTTGCTCTGATTAATATGTTGCAAGGTTGGAATGAAGCTGCTCAAAATTTGCTTCTTATCCCATACACAGTCCAACAATTACTATTTGATATAAAAACAGAAAATGATGGAAATACTCAGCAGCTCGGAAAGCATCTGTGGAGAGAGAAACAGAGTTAATGTTTCAGGCCTGTGACCTTTCATCAGAACCCCAGTTTCCAGAGCTACTGGGGAAAGAACAGGGGAGTGGGACTAATTGAATAGCTGTTTCAAACCACAACAATGATGGTTTGAATAACCTCCTTCTGTGCTGAATGATTCTGCTAGAATAATCTCTAAATTTGCCATCTTGCATTGTTTCACAAGAGCATTAACAACATTTGACCCTGAGCCACGTGGGGTATTCAGATAGGTGGTAGGTTTTAAGGAGGGTCTTACAGGAGGAGATAGGTTGAGAGAGCCCAATGTTTAAGCAGGAAATTCTAGAGCTTAGGGTGTAGACAGTTGAAGGCACGGCCGCCAATGTTCAGAAGATGATCATGATTTAGAATTGTGATGTTGTGTGTTTTTCAGTGACGTAACCATGAAATCATAGGGACAGCACATCACTGTGTAGTTGATATTCAGGCTTTGCTGACACCTGAAATGAATCCCTTTTTTTCTCTCTCGCTGCTTTTTAAAGTTTTGTATCAAATGGAGCATTACTACAATACAAAATGAATCACAAACCTATTTTGTACAACAATTCCAAGCAAGAGTCTCCACCAAGGTGACTGAATCAAGCTATAATCCCCAAAGTTTAAAAAACACTCACGATTGCTAATGTTAGTGTGTTTGTGGATGAGGAGCAATCTCTACTGTTCTGTTACACCTCATGTTGCTATGTTTGCCAGTCTTCTGTCATTGAATAGACTGCCAATCTCATTATCAAGGTTCACTTAGCGTGGATCTGGAGGGCACCATGTGCTTGCACTCCAGCAAGGAATCAACACGTTAGGGAGATGAAGAAAAAAATTGCCAACCGGAAGAAGAACATTACTCACTAGAGCATAGTGACACTACAAGGAAAACATGCCAACATCAAGAACAGCTCCTGATGAATGAGCATGTCATCTTTGGGCATTATGTTGCAGGAGCCAAAATCATGAATGCATTGGAAAGTATAAGTGTGGTCCTCCTGTCTGCGAAACGTGCAGCATTCAGGCAGCGTGGCATTCAAAGATCAGTACAATTTGCTATTTATAAATGCCCAAGAGATACCACACTATTTGGCACCTAAGTTTGAATTGCTTGTTTCATTTTGTTACAGCTCAGATAGTATCTTTTCAGAAATCAAATTGGTTTATTGCAACAAAAAGCAATTTGCATTTATATTATGCCTTTAATGTAAAAAAAAATCCCAGGGTATTTTACAGAGAGGAAAGTAAATAGAAATTGCTAAGTGAATAGATTATAAGCCACAGAAGGAGAAATTAGGAGGGTGATAAAGCCTGGTTGTAAAGTGGGCCATGAGGTTTTCAAAGCATCGAGAGTAGAGACAAAAGGTGTTATTTGGGAAGGGGGCAAAGGGAGAGGAGGGATCCCTGACAGCATGACCAAGGAGGCTGTAGGTTCTTCTACCAGTGGTGGGGTGAAAGCAGGCAAAAATGAGTGGAGCTAAATTTCTAGTGCCTCCAGTTCTATCTTATCTAAATATGTTTCTCAGGCTCTGTGCATGTCTACACAAGAGAAGTGGCAAGTTACAGCAACTTTTTTTTTAATGGGGACAGAGAGGCCGAAAGGCTGTTGTTTATATGTCTTTCAATGTACTAAGAAGTTTCCACAGACTTGTAGCCTCATTCAGAATGTCAGCTACATGTCTGGTATTAGCCCTATCTAGCCTAGTCATGGTATTGAGCAAGGTGAATAGAATTATTAAAAAAGCTCTGCTCTTGGAACATGAGACTATCAGAATGAGAGGTGCTCTCAGGCTATCCAACCCAATCCTTCTCAAAACAAGTACAGTCCACTTGAGCTTGGATTCTAATTCAACCATTTGATCTTCTCAGGAAAACTTTTATATAAATACTCCCTGTTTCCCAAAAGAAAAGCCTGGAACAAGCTGCTTTGTAAATTCCGCTGCTACAGAGCCATGTTTACAGTGATGGCAAGTACATGCTGCAGTAAATACTGCAGCTATAGATTGTCAACCAATTATTTCTTATAATGACAAGTAAAATGATTGTGTATCCTTTCCAGCAAGATTCAGTAGCTGATTCATACCAATCAGTCAGGGCGAGATAGAGGAGCAGATATAGGCAAATCTCAGAGAGGTGTAATAATAGTAGGGGATTTCAACTTCCCCAATATCAACTGGGATAGTCTTAGTGCAAAAGGCTTAAAGGGGGCGGAATTTTTAAAATGCATACAGGAGAGCTTTTTGAGCCAGTACGTAGAACGTCCTACAAGAGAAGGGACAGTACTGGACCTAATCCTAGGGAATGAAGCCAGACAAGTGGTAGATGTGTCAGAAGGGGAGCATTTCGGGGATAGTGACCATAACTCTGTAAGATTTAAGGTAGTTATGGAAAAGGACAAAGATGGAACAGAAATAAAGGGACTGAATTGGGGGAAGGCCGATTTCAATATGATAAAACAGGTCTGGCCAAAATGGACTCGGAGCAGCTACTTGTCGAAAAGTCTACATCAGACCAGTTATTCAAAGAGGAAATAGTGAGATTTCAGAGCCAACATGTACCTGCTAAGGTGAAGGGAACCCAGGTCCAGGGAACCCTGGATATCAAGGGATATAGAGGATTGGATCAGGAAAAAAAAGGAGGCTTATGGTAGATTCAGAGTGCTGAAAACAGCGGAGGCACTAGAGGAGTATAGAAAGTGTAGGGGGTATTTAAAAAAGTAATTAGGAGAGTGAAGAGGGGACATGAAAAAACACTGGCGGGCAAGATAAAGGAAAATCCTAAGGCATCTTATAAGTATATTAAAGGCAACAGGATAACCAGGGAAAGAGTAGGGCTTCTCTTTCCATAAATGCTGCCAGACCTGCTGAGTGGTTCCAGCATTTCTTGTTTTTATTTCAGATTTCCAGCATCCGCAGTATTTTGCTTTTATTAAAGAGTGGGGCCCATTAGGGACCAAAGTGGCAATCTGTGTCTGGAGCCGGAGGACATAGGTGAGGCTTTAAATGACTACTTTTCATCTGCGTTCACTATGGAGAAGGACAATGTAGGTGTAGAGATCATGGATGGAGATTGTGATATACTTGAACAAATTAGCATTGAAAGGGAGGAAATATTAGCGGTTTTAGCGGGCTTAAAAGTGGATAAATCCCCAGGCCCAGATGAGATGTATCCCAGGCTGTTATGTGAGGCAAGGGAGGAGGTAGCAGGGTCTCTGACACAAATTTTCAAATCCTCTCTGGCTATAGGAGAGGTACCAGAGGATTGGAGGACAGCAAATGTGGTACCATTATTCAAGAAGGGTAGCAGGGATAAACCAGGTAATTACAGGCTGGTGAGTCTAACATCAGTGGTTGGGAATCTATTGGAAAAATTTCTGAGGGACAGGATTAATCTCCACTTGGAGAGGTAGGGATTAATCAGGGATAGTCAGCATGGCTTTGTCAGTGGGAGATCGTGTCTAATTAACTTGATTGAATTTTTTGAGGAGGTGACCAGATGTGTAGATGGGGGTAAAGCAGTTGATGTAGTCTACATGGACTTTAGTAAGGCTTTTGATAAGGTCCCGCATGGGAGATTGGTTGAGAAGGTAAGAGCCCATGGGATCCAGGGCAATTTGGCAAATTGGATCCAAAATTGGCTCAGTGGCAGGAGGCAGAGGGTGATGGTCGAAGCCTGTGACCAGTGGTGTACCACAGGGATCGGTGCTGGGACCGTTGCTGTTTGTAGTGTACATTAATGATTTAGATGTGAATATAGGAGGTATGATCAGTGAGTTCGCAGATGACAGGAAAATTGTTGGTGTTGTAAATAGTGAGGAGGAAAGCCTTAGATTAATAGGACGATATAGATGGGCTGGTAAAATGGGCGGAGTAGTGGCAAATGGAATTTAATCCTGAGAAGTGTGAGGTGATGCATTTTGGGGGACTAACAAGGCAAGGGAATATACAATGGATGGTAGGACCCTAGGAAGTAGAGAGGGTCCGAGGGACCTTGGTGTCTTTGTCCATAGATTACTGAAGGCAGCAGCACAGGTAGATAAGGTGGCTCGGAAGGCATATGGGATACTTGCCTTTATTAGTTGAGGCATAGAACATAAGAGCAAGGAGGTTATAATGGAGCTGTATAAAATGCCAGATTGGCCACTGCTGGAGTACTGTGTACAGTTCTAGGCACCACATTATAGGAAGGATGTGATAGCACTGGAGAGGGTGCAGAGGAGATTCACCAGGATGTTGCCTGGGCTGGAGCATTTCAATTATGAAGAGAGACTGAAAAGGCTAGGGTTGTTTTCCTTAGAGCAGAGAAGGCTGAGGGGGATCTGATTGAGGTATACAAAATTATGAGGGGCATTGATAGGTTAGATAGGAAGAAACTTTTTCCCTTAGCGGAGGGGTCAATAAACAGGGGGCATAGATTTCAGGTAAGGGGCAGGAGGTTTAGAGGGGATTTGAGGAAAAAAATTTTCACTCAGAGGGTGGTTGGAATCTGGAACACATTGCCTGAAGGGATAGTAGAGGCAGGAACCCTCACAACATTTAAGAAGTATTTAGATGAGCACTTGAAACACCATAGCATACAAAGCTACGGGCCGAGTGCTGGAAAATGGAATTAGAATAGTTAGGTGCTTGATGGCCAGCACAGACACAGTGGGCTGAAGGGCCTGTTTCTGTGCTGTGTAACTCTATGAACCTCAAAATCTAGGCTTCAATCTTGATAGCTGATCCTGCCCAGAGGACAGTGTGAGACAATTGGCTTCAGCATTACTAGGCAAGGGAGGGGGAATTAACCACGGTGTCCACGCCTGATTGAAAGAAACGAAGAAAGAATTGCATTTATATTACTCCTTTCATGACCTCAGGGTGTCTTAAAACACATTGCAGCCAATGAAATGCTTTTGAAATATAGTCACTGTTGTAATGTAAGAAACGCAGCAGCCAATTTGTATACAAACAGCAATAACGGATAATCTGTTTTTATTATGTTGGTTGAGGGATAAATGTTGGCCAGAATGCCGGGGAGAATTCCCCTGCTCTTTTGAAATAGTGCCATGAATTCCTTGACATCCATGAATAGTTAGGTGCTTGATGGCCGGCACAGAACGATGGGCCGAAGGGCCTGTTTCTGTGCCGTATAACTTTATGACTCTATGACATCCATCTGAGAGGGCAGACGGGGCCTCAGTTTAACATCTGATCTGATTGCTGTCCAGTGACTTCTATTGGAAGTGCATGGCTGGAGAGGTTGAATGGGGGCACAATTAGGCTCAGGGTTGAGTAGCTGTCAAAACTCATGTGTGCAGAATAGCCAACTGAGTGAGGCATAAGAAGCAACTTCTCTCCAGTACGGCGAGGATGATACATCTTATAGACCACAGGTCAGGCACCTAAACATGATGTGTTACTGTGAAAAGAATTTTCGAAAGCCTGTGAAATATGTCTGTATAAATTAGCCCATTAGGCTTGGCACCGGGCTGCCACAGTGTCACAGCAATGCTGCTGCTAAGCTGTGCAGGAACACTGGTACCGTGCAGACCTCGTTCTGTGACAAATAATGCGTGTGCGTGGCTGCGCAAAAAAATTTAAAGGGCCCACGCACAGCAACTAAGTCTTAAAGGGAACATCAAACAGAAAAAGAAGTGTGACATTGCCCCTTTTTTGAGGAGGGCACCACTAATACAATAGTCTAACAGAAAGCTCAAGTAAACCGAAAGAAGCTTAAAGCAAAACTAAATCAGGATATTATTGTTCAAATCAACTCTTGAGTATTTGTCTTGTGGTGCCCAGTTGTTAAAGGCCTCGAACGTGCTGCCAAACACGGCGTAGTCCCTTCCCAGGGCAGGGACATGACCGAGGAAGAGAGGCAGGCAGCCAGTGGGAATCTCCCTGCAGGTCCCACGTTTCCTGTGGGGGAGATGATTGGTGAGGAAAACAGAAATTGTATAATGTTTCTTAAAGAAAAACTGAGATTAGAGTTAAAATGTTTGTAGCAGAGGCGTGTTGCCTGTTTCTTACCAATTTTATTTGTGTAAATACATGGCCTCCACCCCTGTTTATAAACAATATAATTGGTTTTGCATTAGCTGGCTTCTCAGAAGTGGATTTTGCTCAGTTAGCAGAAACAAACACAGTGGGCATGGATAGGAAATGAGGTTTTCAGTTTCCATTCACTTAGCAGAATTAGTTATTTGACCCTTTGAATGCCACTGATGTAATGCACTATTTTACTGAAGTGTGTGGGCTGCCATCTCAGCACCTCTTTATTTCAAGATCTGGGCTGAAACCGAGCTCCCTGTTTGATCTGCTGCCTTATCGCAGCATCCAGCGCAGCGGATAGTCACTGTCTGTGCAAAGTCATTGACCTGTTGCTAACTGACCTGATTTGTTTCCTGGAGGTGGCAGTGAGGGGAAAGCATTTACATTCAAAGTGTCAATTGTCTCTGTGTTGCTCTATGTGGCTGATTCTGGTCTGTACCCTGCTCCTGCACCGTGGCGGTCACCTGAACCATCTTCCACTTTATCTGGAGATCGAAAATGGACTGTGTCCAAAGGGCCACGATGCCTCTAGATAAAGGGGGAGGGAAACAAACCAGTGTCGCCTCGACCTAATGGTCACCTTTGTTCACAGCTGCAGCAAGTTGTGCATAGACCCTCGGTGCACAAATGCCAAGTGCCACTACATGCTGAGTTTCTGTATTTCCCCAGTTGTGCGAAGGATTGGACTGGCTACATTGTCATGGAACCCTCCATTCAGTCGGACCTGCCGTACCACGGGTCCCTCGTGGAAAAGCTTGTACAGAAAAACATGTTTGATCACACAGGTCTATCAGGCAGTGATCCACACATAACATCCTTGAGGCCCTGCGGGAAATGGAGATGGTTAATCCTGTCTGATGGATCCCCGAGCAAATTGCCAGATTTGGCAGAATGCCTTATTGTCAGAACTTTCAAACAAGCACCAAGATGTAGCGTGGCTGGCGGTGAGAAGGGCCCTCCCTGTCAGATCCTTCCTGCACGCCTGGAGTTTCACTGCCTCCGCACGCTGGCTATGAGGCTGCTGTGGTGGGGCAGAGATCATCGTCGTTCACTTCCTCTGGAATGTGCCTTCATAAAGCAGGTCTGGAAAAAGATGCAATGGTTTGTGTCGAGGTTCATCCTGAGCAGCTCTGTAACGCAGAACTCTGTGCTCTACGGACTGTTCCCAGGGATGCACGGCAAGATAAACATCAACTGCTGCTAGCGGACCATCAACCCACTTTGGTCTGCCTGAAACTTGCTGATCTTCCAGTGCAGAAAACCTGTTCACAACCGGGTATTGCAGACTGGCGCATTCCAAGGTCCAGGACTATGTGCTGAAGGATGCACTAAAGCTTGGGGCAGCTACTGCAAAGGCTCAATGGGGAAAGGCATCTTTGTAAGGCTCTCCTGCCATAGTATACCAAGGGACTGGAACCCCTGTAAAACCTCCCGGGCTGTATGCACCATCGAATGTTTGACATGAAATGTAAATGTACATTGTAAATATAACCTGTAATGACAAGTGTAGTGAGGCACCTCATGTACTGTATTGAAAGAAACTGATGTGTATTGCACTTTATGTAATGTCAAATTTGAACTGGTATGTAATGTATTTTTACAAATTTTATGAATAAAGTCTATTTTTTGAGAAAAGATGTTTTCAATCAAATCATCTGGTGTCCAAAAAAGAAAAGCAGCTTCACAGGCTAATGGATGTCTCAGCTGATTCCGCCAATGAAAAAGGGTGAAGATGAACTGATAGGCTTTGAAGGTGTTTTTCTCCTCCCTTCCTCACCTGAAGTTGCTGACTGGTGCTGCAGTTTGATTCCATGGGCCCCTTATGCCCGCTGGCACCTTACCCATTCTTCACGCGCATGACTAGATAGAATTCCACCATGAGACAACACCCTGGCTGAACCCAGTCCTGTCTTTATGTAACATCTGCTGGGATCAGGAGTGGGAAACAGGTTCATTTTGTTTTGCCCTCCTTGGTCCAGGCTAATTATAGATCCTCTACTGCCACTGTGGCTGCCAGGTGACTCAGCACATACTAGAGATCTGGGCAGTATGACTCAATACCACATTTACAATTGAATCATCAAGGCAACTAGTGTATTAATATTTTATGAGATTACGGAGAACTGCAAGTGATAAATTAATGTTCACTTATACTGTCACTGAAGTAATTTTCTGAAGTTTCATTGTGATAATTGGGTTTTGTTAAATACCTGTAATTGTGTCTAATTTGAAAGAAACTTGTCGTACAGCAGGTAGTTCCACTCCCCTCCTCCACCTCCCCCCCCCACCCCCCCACCCCAGCCCCTTTTTGATATCTGGCATAATGGACTGACCCCCATGTTAGGTGATATTTCAGCAATCCCAGGGTTAAGTGACACTGGCTGGATTTGATTCATTGATAAAAATGGATCTGTGTAGAGGAGCATTGTTGGAATGGACCCTTGTGGAGTGCTGAAGCTGGCTGGTTTCCTTGGCTGTTGCACTAACTCATTCCTTCCCACTGGTTTGTGTGGAATTCTCACTCGCATCTTAGGGCCTTTTGTACCCAATGATGTCATGCCATGGGTACATCTGCAAATAAGATTTCACAGCTTCATAAAAGTAATTTGGTTAGAAAATACAGGATAGGTTGAGTAAAAGGGAACAGCTCCCATCCACTGGCTGCATGTAGCCCTGTGCCCTTTTCTCCCCCACATGCACCACAAGAAACCGAGAAGTTACTATTTCAGAGTATGACATGCTGTGTTGCTGATTGATCTAAGTTGTGTATACTTCCTAAACAAACTGTTTTCTTTCCTGCTCATCTTTGGGCTACAGTTCCACAGGCTCCAGCAGCCTGCTGATACTTCACCCAGCTGATTCATTGAGTGTGCCCTGGTCAGACCACACCTGGAGTACTGCAAGCAGTTCTGGGCACCACACCTTCGGAAGGATATATTGGCCTTGGATAGAGTGCAGTGTAGATTTACCAAAACAATGCCTCCAATGGTTAATTTAGGAGGAGAGATTACACAAACTAGAGTATATTCACTGGGATTTAGAAGGTTAAGAGGTGAAGTTTTCAAGACATAAAGTGGAATAAATAGGGTAGAGAGAGAGAAACCACTTCTACTGGCTGGGGAGTCTAGGACTGTGGGGGCAGAGTCTAAAAATTAGAGCCAGACCTTTCAGGAGTGAAATTAAGAAACAATTCTACACACAAACAGTGGTAGAGGTTTGGAATTCTCTTCCACAAATGGAAAGTGACACTAGGTCAATTGTTAACTTTAAATCTGAGATTGAAACATTTTTGTTAACCAAAAGTATTAAAGGATATGCAGAAAAGGCAGGTATATGTAGTTAGGTCGCAGATCTGCCATGATCTCATTGAATGACTGAACAGTCTTGAGGGGCTAAATGGTCTCTTCTTCTTCCTATGTACGCATTGAGAATCGTTAGGCTATTCAGCCTGATCCTGGTCTCATGCAATGTCCACATGCAAGGTTGCATCAGTGGATAATGATCAGGAGCAATAACTCTGCCTGATTTATCAGGCACACTAATCCACTTCAGAGTGCAATAAGACTCAAAAATGCATACAAGAGTTACGCATAGGCCAGTCTAGGTTTTTACAACAATCTGGTAGAGTTCATGAGCCTTTTTTCTGCTGCTAGCCCACAAATGACCAGATTTGATTTGAATTCAGTTTCCCAGTTTGTCCTGGTGAAAATTGATCATCACGCTACCTGAGCCCAGGAGCCCTAAGACTGATTGTAACCACAGAGACAGGCGATTCTGTGCAGACTAGAGATCGAGCCCGGGGCCTTCTGCTCCATATGTTTGTGTGACACCAGGTGGTACTCTTGTCCATTATTCTATTGGAAGTGAGTATGTGTCTGCTGCACATATCCTTCACAGCTCGCACATTAAACATATATGATGCATGCACCAGCATCATTACTGGGACATTACATATGACCGACTGACTGCAGTATATTTTTGTTGCGTTTCCAAGAGAAATTTGAGAGCCACAACTGGGGCACTTTGATCCTTTCAATTTAATGAGGGATACATTTTCCAACCTCGTTGCTTAGCAGTTGGAAAAGCTGCAGCAAAGCGCGTGTGAGTGAAGATGCTGCATGTTAAATATTTATGTTAAGCATTTAACTGTATGTGTGTGTGTGTGTTTGCCATATAGTCAGATAACCCAGGCTGCTCCACTTACTCGAGCTGTGATTATACATTTTAATTGGGTGATTAGTTAATGATCAGCTCAGGCCAGTAGCCACAGTTGACAATTTATTTCAAAGTTGAAAAATATATTTTCTCTCTCCAAGCAATTAACATAACATTCCGTCTGAGAGACAGACAAAGACCCTCTCATTGCGAAAACATTTAGGTCAGTAGTTTTAACAATGTTCGTTAAGCTAAGTGGCAATTAGTGGCCAGAGTTGCCAAACAGTAATCATCTATAAATGCTTGTGCACAGCTGCCTATCTCACTCAAGTGGTCACCTGTTCTTCATGCGAGTGCACAGTGACATCACAGAATTCAACTGTGGAGCACATCACAACCAGGCAAATCCTGTCTTTAACCAATGTCCACATAGGTGCACTTTCCAGCGTCACTGGACAGCAACCGTGACTTTATTTTCTCTTCCTAGCCCGGAGCATCAAATCCAGTTATGTCAGTTCAATTGCTCCCGAGATCAGCTTATTTAGTACAGCCTTGGAACTGAACCTGGAACTGCATGGCTCTACATTCTGCATTTTACCTGCTGTCATAAGGGAGCTTTGATCATTTTTTATATATAGTAATCCAACATCATAGCTGTAAGACAACTTCAAAAAAAATCACTGCTGCTCTAAATCTAATGCTTTTCCTTCCTAATGTTGCTTCTTCAAACGTCTGTCATCCAGCTACTTGCCTCAGAAGATGCTAATCGATAACAGAGCTGTATGTCATGATGCAAAATTTTGTTTGTTCTTAGTATGTCATAAGGCAAGCAAGGCTGCCTATCCCTAGTGGCCCCAAGAAGGTGTTGGTAGTGGGCCACCTTCTTTCGTAAATGTTTTTTATAACTGAGTAGTTTGCTTGGCCACTTTCAAAGACTTGAGAAGTCAACCACGTAGAGTGGGCTGGAGTCAAGTAGCCAGACCACTTTAGATTTATCTATATATATATATATATATATATATGTATATAAAAGGATGTTTTTATCAGGAATCGTTGATGTGAGTCTTGGTGCATCAAGTCCTTTCTACAGCAATCTGTTCTCCACTGTATCCCTGTAAGAGATGCATTTTTCATTGTATTTATTTCTGGTGTAAGACATCTAGCTCACTTGCAGCTGAAAATCTCCTAGCTACGATTTTCCCTATTTTGAACACTCTGGTTAGAATGAATGGCTGCAAGTGTTGGCTTAAATTAATTAAAATTAGAGCGTCTGTCTGGGTTGTGGTAGTGAGCTTCCGCTTTTAGTTTAGCTATGCCGTTGTGGTTTTAACTGATGTATTCTTGCATCTGCCATTGGCATTTAGTGGACACACAAACAGAACTGGTTGCTAGCTACCACACTACAAGAATATACCGCTTACTAACATAATTAGAAATATGAGGAGAAATTTAGGGTGTGACTGCTGAGATAGCTACAAGCTGTAGTCGCTGGGGTCACTAGATGTAGGCGAGATACACTGATCACGCAAGGCTGCATTTTTCTCGGTGCTTAATATATTTAAATTATTTCCTGATACTTCAGTAGCTTGGCATATGAACAATTCTACAGAGATTTCTACTTTGTCATCCTTCATGTTTTTAAAACAACACTTCTTCTGATTGCCTCTAACATTCTCCCATTTCCCCCACTTTCCATTTTCCTCACTCCTCCTGAAGGTGCTGATACTAAAGGCCTGCTCGAGTATAAAATTGAAACCCAACCCGGGCCGGGCCGGGCCCGACCCGACCAGAGCCAACCCACCCCAGGCCCGAGTCCTTTAATTCTTTTTCGTGCCCAGCCCGACCCGACCCGAATATCTTTCATCCGTTCCGGCAGCAGGCTATTCCTGCAACTGGAGTCGTGGGGAATCATGGGTAAGCCTGATCCCATGACTTCCCAAAAGCAACACTGTCCAGCCTTACCCGACCCGAGCCGGAATGCTGTACTTGGAATAAAGACTAGACCCGAACCCGACACGTAGTCGGGTCTAGTCGGTTTCGGGTCGGGGAGCCAGGCTTTAGCTGATACATCCAGGGCTGAAATTTCAAGGACATAGACAACTCAGATCGTCATGTGTAAGACTAGAGGACTTTGTTGACAGGTTTGGAAGGTACCAGCCAACATCTGTGCACAGATTTTTCCAGAAAGATTCACTTGAAAGTAACTACCACAGCTTGAATTTATATAGCGCCTTTAACATAGTAAAACAAGGCATCACTGAAGTATTAAGAGATAAAATTTAACAATGAGCACAGAAGCAGATATTAGGGCAGGTGACCAAAAGCTTGGTCACAAAGGGGGGTTTTAAGGAGAAGGAAGTGAGAAAGGCAAAGAAGTCTCGGGAAGAAATTTAAAAGTTTAGGGTCTAGGTAGCTGAAGGCATGGCCGCCAATGGTGGAGTAATGAAAATCGGGGTTGTGCAAGATGCCAGAATTAGAGGCAATCAGGAGCTGAAACCCGAGCTAACTTTGTTTCTATGTAGTCCAGGAAGCTGAGGCCTGTGCATCATCGTGGCCCCGAATGACATCGTGAGCTTAAGATCAAACATGGGGTCTACTGGCCTGTATGGTACATTACTACTATACCACTTTCATTGACCCATGAAACCATCAGTGGAATTGAGGCCTATACTCTCTAAGGCTGTCAGTTTTAGGGTTTTCGATGTGAGGTAGGCCCTTGTGTTTAGTGTTACCAGTCTGTCCCGAAACAGACTTTACATTCCCTACAATGCAGAGAGTATATTTTTCTGTCCAATATTTAACCAAATGATTGTGTAGTCTGGAGATAATAACATATTCCATAGAGCGACAACTGAAATTGGGCATGTAAATTCTCCTCTTTTCACAGAACTTGGACTGAACAAGCACTTTTCTCAGATAAAGGACAGCTTCAGGCTATCAACTGATTAGTGTATGTAAGATACATTAATTAACAGTATTAAATTCTCACACTAAGAACACTCTATTTTCCTATGCTCTTTGGCTATTTGAAAAAAATAATTAAGGGGCAACTTACTATCTCCAAGTAATGTGAAGCCACCTTCTCTGGTCAAAGGAAAGGTGGTTCTGATTTTTATAATACAGACTGTCATTTTGCAGCCAGCCGACATTCACTGAACACTCTGTCATGGAGAGAATTTGAGAGACACTCTCCCTTAGAACGGTTTGCAAACAGCATAATTTTCATGATGTTTCCGCTCATAGGAGAGTCCAAAACTAGGGGTTATCAATATAAGATAGTCACTGATAAATCCAACAAAGTATTCAGGAGAAACTTCTTTATCCACACAGTGGTTAGAATATGGAACTTGCTACCACTTGGAGTAGTTGAGGCGAATAGCATTTAAGGAAAAACCAGATAAACACATGAGGGAGAAAGGAATAAGAGGATATGCTGATAGTATTAGATGAAGATGGATGGGAAGAGGCTCATGTGGAGCATAAAAACCAGTACAGACCAGTTGGGCTGAATGGCCTGTGTCTGTGCCTTAAATTCTATGTAATATGATTTAAATCATCTGGATTAGATATTTTGCCAGTATTGACTGACAGGAAATGACCTTTATTGATGGCCTAAGACACTTAGCAATTTTCTGGGGATGCTTTAGGCCCCAGAAGCTTTGAGTTGTCACAAATCCTTAAGTTTGTTTATCTGCAAAGCACCTCAGGGTTTTCTTCACATTCAAGAAATTTCCTCTGCATTCATTAGAACATTTATTAGCACGTATTGGTGACATCTAGTTTCAGACTTTCCCAAATTGAAACATCATGAAAGGTATGTTTGCACGCAGTTCTAAGGGAGAGTGCCTCTCATCTTCTCTCTGTCACAGTCTGTTCAGTGAATTTGCCAACTGTGTTATAAAAATCAGAACAGCTTTGCTTTGAAAAGTTAAGCCAGAGAAGGTGGGCTCATGTTGTTTTGGTTGTCAGATGAAAAATGTACCAGTAAATTAAGTAATGAGAGATGTGCGTATTTGTACAGGAACACTCAGAAATAAGGGTCTGGTGAAAAGACTGAACTTATGCTATTCTTGCTTCCGACTCTGCAGTGGGTTAGAGTAAAATCTGTTAAAAGGAGAAGGTTGCCTTTCAAATTTACATTCTGGTAGGAATGAGTGACCAACTGAACGTTGACCCTGGAAAGACCTGGACTGGACTGGCTTGAGTTCACAAGATGATATGGATGAGAAAGGCCAATCAACCCATGGTCATCCATCCAGAAGCAGCCAACAGTCACTCTCTTCCTCATCCAACACTCTGAACTAAAGCATCAAACAGTTCATAAATGATTCCATGGTTTATGCCCCCGTTTACTTTACCTGGAAGGCCATTCCTTGTGTATATTACTTACTGTGCATTGATCAAACCTAAAAGTTGCCTGTTGAATCTGTGTGTCTCATCCGACTGTTGCAATGTAATTTGAAGTGGTGCTGCCAGTTATTGTTTCCTACAACTCAGTAAAGTTGCCTCTCAGTTGTCTTCTTTTGAAGCTGCAATTGTCTAGGTCTTGCAAGACTTCCTTATAACTGAACCAGTTGATGCTCAGTGAGGCCTCAGCTGGAATATTGTGTTTAATTCTGGGCACCACCCTTTAGAAATAATGGTGAGGTCTTGGAGAAGGCGCAGAAGAAATTTACTTGAATGGGACCAGGGAATAAGGGACTTCAGTTATGTGGAGAAACTGTGGTTGTTCTCCTTAGAGCAGGGAAGGCTAA
The DNA here is from genome assembly GCF_036365525.1 of Heterodontus francisci. Classification (NCBI taxonomy): domain Eukaryota; kingdom Metazoa; phylum Chordata; class Chondrichthyes; order Heterodontiformes; family Heterodontidae; genus Heterodontus; species Heterodontus francisci. Next base: position 86,139,996 of record NC_090386.1, on the reverse strand, counting down.
GGGGATGGTTCAGTCATGGATGGTTTTGGTGGAGTAAATAAGGAGAAACGGTTTGTAGTGGCAAAAGGATTGGTTACCAGGGAACACTGATTTAAGGTGATTGGCAAAAGAACAGAGGCAACAGAGGACTAATTTCTTTTACACAGCAAGTTGTTGTGATCTGGAAGGCACTAACTGAAAGGGTGGTGGAAGGTAATTCAATAGTAACTTTTAAAAGGAAACCGGATAAATACTTGAAGGGAAAAAACTTTACAGGGCTATGGGAAGGAGCAGAGCAGTGGGATTAGTTGGAGAACCCAAGAACTGGCACAGGCATCATGGGTCAAATGGTCTCCCTCTGTGCCTCAACAACAACAATAACTTATATTTATATAGCACCTTTCACATAATAAAACATCCCAATACGCTTTACAGGAGCATTATAAAACAAAATATGACACTGAACCACACAAGGAGATATTGGGTTACAGGACCAAAATCTTGATCAAAGAGGTAGGTTTTAAGGAGTGTTGTAAAGGAGGAAAGTGAGGAAGCGAGACAGAGTGGTGTTGGGAGGGTATTCCAGTGCTTGAGGCCTAGGCAACTGAAGGCGAGGCCACCAACGGTGGAGTAATTAAAATCAGGGATGCAGAGGAGGCCAGAATTAGAGGAGCACAGATATCCTGGAGGGTTGTGGGGCTGGAGGAGATTACAGAGATAGGGAGGGGCGAGGCCATGAAGGGATTTGAAAACAAGGATGAGCAGTTTTAAATCAAGACGTTGCTTGACCGGGGTCCAATGAAGGTCAGCAAGCACAGGAGTGATAGGGAATGGGACTTGTGCGCGTTAAGACATGGCCAACAGATATGTGCCAACTATTTTTTTTAAATAAGGAAAGTTAGTCTAAAAGCAGATCTGTGTTCTCTGAGTAATTGTCGTTTTTTTATTGCAGTGAGCCTCTTACTGAAAAAGAATGTGAATCCAGATCTGTGCAATGAAGATGGACTCACTGCATTACATCAGGTATGGAGCAGTCTTCTGATTCAATTTTACTCCTGGAAATATCTCATGCAGTCCAGTTGTAGAACAGAGCACTTTAGCAATGCCCTGTTGGATGCACTCTCCATGAGGGATAGGTATATAAACACTTTTACTCATTGGTAACAGTCACTCACTCACAAAGCTTTAATCATCATAAAAGCCAAGTCAGTCCTCACTCCCAGTCTGCTCTAAGTTAGCTGTTCTCGACCAAGCTGATGATTAGTCCTACAGAAAGCTACCACTTTTATGACATTTTGCGTCCATGCATATGCATTTCCAGCATGATTGACTGCATACTAATGAGGAGCAGTCAGCTGTAGTGTCTCTGCTGACATCCTGATTGACATCGGCGAACCAGCATGGACCAGTGTTTGAATCTCGGACCATTGTGCCTTGAGTGGTTCATTTACGCACTGCCTATACCAACTGAGATATCAGGGCAGCTGCTTTATTTAAATAACAAGGCAAATCTAATATTTATGTTTATGTTGGCATAATAGTTTGATAAATGCTGTTGTTAAGATCTGGCATTCATAATTTCTATAGCACTGTTCATGACCTCAGGACGTCCCAAAGCGCTTTGCTTTATAGCTAATGAAGTACTTCTGAAATAAAAACAAGAAATGCTGGAACCACTCAGCAGGTCTGGCAGCATCTGTGGAAAGAGAAGCAGAGTTAACGTTTCGGGTCAGTGACCCTTCTTCGGAACTGACAAATATTAGAAATGTCACAGGTTATAAGCAAGTGAGGTGCGGGTGGGGCAAGAGATAACAAAGGAGAAGGTATAGATTGGACAAGACCACATAGCTGACCAAAAGGTCATGGAGCAAAGGCAAACATTATGTTAATGGTGTGTTAAAGACAAAGCATTAGTACAGATAAGGTGTTAATGGACTGAATATTGAACAGCAGGAAGTGCAAACATGAAAAAAACAGTGGGTAAGCAAACTGAACAAACTAAGATGAAATGAAATAAATGCAAAAAAAAAGGCTTCAAAAAATGTAAGAAAGAAAAAATAACTAAAAATGAAAGTAAAATGGGGGGCTGTCATACTCTGAAATTATTGAACTCAATGTTCACTCTGAAATTATTGAACTCAAAGTACTTCTGAAGTTTAGTAATGTAGAAAACATGACAGACACAGCAAGATTCCACTAATAGCAATGAAATAAATGACCAGTTTTTTGTTTTGAGGTGTTGGTTGAGGGTTAAATGCTCACCAGGGAGAATTTCCCTGCTCGTCTTCAAAATAGTGTCATGGAATCTTTTACAACTACCTGAACGAGCAGATGTTTGTTTAATGTGTCATCCGAGAGATAGCACCTCCGACACTGCAGAACTCCCTCAGTGCTGCATTGGAGCGTCAGCCTGGATTATGTGCTCAAGTCTTGGGAGTGAGACTTGAACCTGTGACCTTCTGATACCCACTGAGACCCAGCTGACACCTAAGCTGTGAGCTGGGTTGCTCTGGGGCTGCGGTGCTTTTGAGAGCCGAGTGCAGGAAGGTGGGTTAATTCCGTAATACAAAAACGTTGTACAGCACCAAACATTGACTGGATGATTAAGGAGTTACTGCTACTCTGATCATGAGTGCACGCCTGTGCCATGTATTGATTTGTGCTGTGGTACGATGTAAGTTTGCACCAGTAGCTGATACAATTCAACTGTGCACGATGAATACCCATTGTGAGCTGTGCGTTCAAAGGAGTAGACGTGGGGGGAATCAAAAATATCCTCCCAGGAGGGAATAAAATCACCAAGATGACTCTTCCCCTCCCCCTTCCTGACTCTTCAGGAATTGACAGCTTTACAGATGCCTTGGAAGAAGAGTGGGAAACTGACTGCCTTTGATGCTTCCCTGTCCAGTGTGCATGATGGTCAGTCGTTGAAATCCAGTCCATGCTGCCAATGATTATCTCCATGGAGATCTCTGTGCTTCTTCATTTCTGGCCTCTTTGCGTATCTGTGGTTTTAATCACTTCACCATTGCTGTCAGTGCCTTCAGCTGCCTATAGATTCCCTCTCTAAACCTCCTTTCTCTCTACCTCTCTCTCCTCCTTTAACGCACTACTTTGAACTTAACTCTTTATTCAAGGTTCTGTCCTAATATCTCCTTGTACAGCTCGGTGTCAAACTTTGTTTGATTACACTCCTGTAAAGTGCCTTGGAACGTTTTACGATGTTAGAGACGCTATGTGAGTGTTGTCTGTCTGAAGAGAGCAGACCACGTAAACCGATTAAAAAGTATTTGCTTCCATGAAAATCTTGCAGGAATGCTGCCTTATTCTGAAGTGCAACATCTTAGAGCTCTGAAAAGAAGAGCTTTCATTATTTACTGATCAACTGGCATTCTATGGGACAAAGTGCACAGTGGTTTATGATTATTAATAACAACTGAAAGTGTCAATATTACGTTAGTTCCAGGAAACCAATTAACGTAAAGGGGTTACACTGTTCAAAATCTTCCTTCATTCACCTAGCATTACATCTCTGCCTCCGTGGTCATCAGCCACTCAGCATCCTCAAATCAGATGGTTACCGAGTGACGCCTCTGATGCAGTGTAATCAATCACCAGGCCATTGAGGTAGAAAGTTTATGCTAATAGGATGGTAGATGAAGAAGGGTGGGAGGAGGCTCTTGTGCAGTTTAAACGCTGGTATGGACCAGTTGGGCCAAATGGCCTGTATCTGTGGTGTACACTCGATATAACTCGATGACAAGGTATATCTGACAGCAACACTCCCTCCAATTATTTTCTGTTTCTTTGATCAGGAAGAATTCCTCCTGCTTAGTTGAGATCAGTAAGTTGTGCAAATCAGTGGTACAGATCCACATCCCCAGTGCTCTGTAACACAGGGCTTTGGAGCTCTAGCGCCCTGCAGCAGCCCTGCTGAATCATGGTGCCTCTTTAAAAGGGAAAAGAATTGAAAGAAAACCAGGAAATACTAGAATGGTCTTAAAATAGCAGCAAAGATGAAAGCTTTTCCCTTGCAGCTTGATCTTTTATTAGCCAATCTCTTCCTTTTTGATGTACGCCGTTCAGCTTGTCAGATGAACCATTGCTAAATCTAGCAGATGTGCCTGGCTGTAACTTACAGAGCACATAGAGCTGTCCTCACAACAAAAGCAGCCCCATTCGCTGTACTGGCACAAGTCATAACCAGGCAGTTGGGATAGTTTCCAAGGTCAAAGGTAAAAAAATGGATGTCCGGAAGAAAGCAGAGCATGTAACTTTATATGACTTTAATATGAAAAATAGTCTGAACTTTTGATTACCTCATCATTCTCAGAGGCCACCTATGAAGCAATATGTCTCTTCTAATACCGTAGTTGATCCAGCCACAGCCCAGGCTATGCTCAAACACCTTTAACTTGTTCTTTTATTTTTAGGAATATAGGATAGGAGTAGGCCATTCAGCCCTTCGAGCCTGTTCAGTCATTCAGTTAGATCCTGGTAGATCTGTATTTCAACTCCATTTATCCACCTTAGTTCCATACTCCTTAATACTTTGTATTTGTGTAAGTGGTTATGGAGATTTTAAATGCATCCCAGCTTTTTTTCCCCCTACTAATGTCCCTTGAGAATATCCCTACTTCTCCATCTGCTACCACTTGGATGTTTTGTGATTTCATTCTTTTCTTAATCAACACCCATCATAGTGAAATCTTGATTATCTGCAAGAGTATTTGTGAGTTAGTTTACAGAAAGCCAGCTAAACTGCGATTGAGTGTTTTTAATTGCTTCTGCAGATTCTGGGTGCTTGAAACAGCAGGATAAGCTGTTATCTTGAGACAGCTGGATACATTGTTTTTTGATGTTCTGTAGCTGATAGAATTCACTGTCTGAGCAGTCTCGACATTTAGCTTTGGGTCCAGTGCACCACTCCAAGCTAGGGCTTTTGGTCAGGTAATCAGCTGGAGATGGACTATTGCCATTTATTTAAACAACATCCCGTTTTTTAAAGTAAGTCTTTGTACAAGCTGGGAATTTCATTGGTAATACTGGCCTGACAAATCCTCGATTTTGAAATTCTCATCCTTGTTGCCAAATCCCTCCATAGTCTCAACCCTGCATATCTCTGTAAACTCCTCCAGCCCTACAAGCCTCCGAGATCTCTGCACTCCTCCAATTCTGGCGTCTTGCATATCCCTGCTTTTAATCACTCCACCATTGACAGCCATGCCTTCAGCTGGAATTCCCTCCTGAAACCTCTCCGCTTCTCCACCTCTCTCTGCTCCTTTAGGCCGCTCCTTAAAACTGTCTCTTTTTGACCAAGTTTTTGGTCACCTGCCCTAATATTTTCTCTCGTGTCTCAGTGTCAAATTTTGTTTGATAATGCTCCTGTGCAGTACCTTGAGACATTTTTACTATGTAAAAGGACTAAATAAATGCAAGGTGTTGTAATGTAAAACAAGGAGCTTTAGAGCATGGTGGGAGAGCCTGAAAGCACGTCCTACAACTAAAGGGTCTAGTGTTATTAATTCACTTTAGGACCATAGAACCATCGAAAAATTACAGCACAGACGGAGACCATTCAGCCCTTCGTGTCTATGCCTGCCGAGAATAAAAAAAAAATAGAAACTAGCTGCCCAATCTAATCCCACCTTCCAGCACCTGGTCGATAGCCTTGCAGGTTACAGCACTTCAGGTGCAGGTCCAGGTACCTTTTAAAAGAATTGAGGGTTTCTGCCTCCACCACCTTTCCTGGCAGTGAATGCCAGACACCCACCAGCCTCTGGGTGAAAAAGTTTTTCCTCATGTCCCCTCTAATCCTTCTACCAATCACCTTAAATCTGTGCCCCCTTGTAATTGACCTCTCCGCTAGGGGAAACAGGTCCTTCCTGTCTACTCTATCTAGGCCCCTCATAATTTTGTACACCTCAATTAAGTCACCCCCTCAGCCTACTCAATTCTAAGGAAAACAACCCTAGCCTAGCCAATCTTTCCTCATAGCTGCAACTTTTGAGCCCTGGCAACATTCTTGTAAATCTCCTCTGTACTGTCTCCAGAGCAATTATGTCCTTTCTGTAATGTAGTGACCAGAACTGTATGCAATACTCCAACTGTGACCTAACCAGCTTTTTATACAGTTCCCGCATTACATCCCTGCTTTTGAATTCTATATCTCGGCCAATAAAGGAAAACATTCCATATGCCTTCTTCACCACTCTATCTACCTGTCCTGCCACCTTCAGGGACCTGTGGACATATACTCCAAGGTCTCTCACTTCTTGTACCCCTCTCAATATCTTCCCATTTATTATGTATTCCCTCGCTTTATTTGCCCTCCCCAAATGCATTACCTCACACTTATGTGGATTGAATTCCATTTGTCACTTTTCCGCCCGCTCAGTCAAACCATTGATATCATTCTGGAGTCTACAGCTCTTCACTATCAACTACATGACCAATTTTTGTGTCATCAGCAAATTTCCCAATCATGCCTCCCATACTTAAGCCCAAATCATTAATATAGAACACAAACAGCAAGGAACCCAACACCAATCCCTGTGGAACGCCACTGGAAACAGCTTTCCATTCACAAAAACATCCGTCAACTACTACCTTTTGTTTCCTGTCCCTGAGCCAATTCTGGATCTAACCTGCCACATTGCCCTGTATCCCATGGACTTTCATTTTACTGACCAGTCTGCTATGTGGGACCTTGTCAAATGACTTACTAAAATTCATGTAGATCACATCCACTGCACTACCCTCATCAATCCTTCTTGTTACTTCCTCAAAAAACTTGATTAAGTTAGTAAGACATGACCTTCCCTTAACAAATTCATGCTGACTATCCCTGTTTAATCCGTGCCTTTTGTCCCTCAGAATAGATTCTAACAATTTACCTACCACTCAGGTCAGACTGACTGGCCTATAATTATTTGGCCTATCCCTCGCATCCTTTTTAAACAATGGTACAACATTCGCAGACCTCTTCTGTATCTAGTGAGGATTTGAAGATGATCCTCAGCGCATCCGCTATTTCCTCCCTGGCTTCCTTTAACAACCTGGGATGCAATCCATCTGGCTCTGGCGATTTATCTACTTTCAAGGATGTCAGACCCTCCAGTGCTTCCTCTCTCATTATGCTAATCGTATCTAATATTTCACACCTCTTCTTTTACTACAATGTCTACACCAACCCTCTCCTTTGTGAAGACAGAGACAAAAAACTCATTAAGAACCCTGCCCACATCTTCTGCATCCACGCATAAGTTCCCTTGTACGTCCCTGATAGGCCCTTCCCTTTCCGTAGTTATCCTCTTGCTCTTAATGTACTGATAAAACATCTTCTGGTTTTCCTTGATTTTACTAGCCAAGAATTTTTCATGTCCTCGCTTAGCTTTTCTAATTTCCTTTTTTACTTCACCCCTGCACTTTCTATACTTCTCTAGGCTTTCTAAAGTATTAAGGTTTTTGTGATCGTCATAAGCTTTCTTTTTCTGCTTTAACTTACCCTGTAAGCTTCGAGCTAATCAGGGGGCTCTAGATTTGGCAGTATCACCCTTTATCTTAGCGGGGACATGCCTACACTGTGCCTGTAGTATCTTGCTTTTGAATGCCTCCCACTGGTTTGCCACTGATTTTCCCTCAAGTAGCTGTATCCAGTCCACTCTCACCAGGTCCTCTCTCAGTTTCTTAAAATTCACCTTCCCCCGATTTAGAACTTTTACTCTTGTTTTATCTTTGTCCTTTTCCATGATTATGCTAAAACTTACTGTATTATGGTCACTATCTCCAAAATGGTCACCCACTGTTACTTCCTCCACTTGCCCACCTTCATTACTGAAGACTAAATTTAGGATTACGCCCCCTCTTGTTGGGCTTGTTACGTGCTGACTAAAAAGTTCTCTTGAATGCAGTTCAAGAATTTTGTCCCCTCTGTGCCATTCAGACTGTTTGCATCCCAGTTGATATTGGGATATTTGAAATCCCCGACTATTATCGCCCGATAGTTTTTGCACTCAGACATTTGCCTACATATTTGTTCTTCTACCTCCCTGTCACTATTTGGGGGTCTATAGTACACCCCTAGTTGTGTGGCTGCCCTTTTTTATATTTCTGAGCTCCACTCATATGGCCATCATCCCTCCTCAAGGCTGTTATTGATTCCTTAATGAATAATGCTACACCCCCTCCTTTTTTATCTCCCTCTCTATCCCGCCCGAAAACTCTATATCCAGGATGTTGAGCTGCCATTCTTGCCCCTCTCTGAGCCATGTTTCCGTTATAGCAATGATATTGTGATGCCTTGTGTCTTTCAGTGCCCTCAGCTCATCGACTTTATTTACTCCTTGCATTTAAATAAATACCCTCTAGCACTGCCAAATTCCTGTGCTGCACACCAGGTAAAATTTTGAACAAACACCATGTCCAACATAATCACTTTGATTTCTAATAAACATTTTCCATTTGAAGAAATATTCTAAATTATTCCAAATGTCACTGGATTTGTGACTTATGTACGTGTTGCAATACTGTGTGCAATGTTCCCTACTGATACTATTAATAAAATAATTTGACCTGCATACAATAAAGAAAAATAAAGCTCCATATTCCAAAATTTATGCCTCCATCCAGTAAAAATCAAATCCATGTACACTAAAAATCTGATCCCTATATACCAAAAATCAGACAACCCCTGATACCACCAAACCACCAGCCATTAAATATAAGATACCCTGTGCACTAAATCTCAGAGCCCACCATATGCTAAAAACCTAGACCTCCATACTTTATGAATCAAAACCCTGTACACTAAAATTCAGACCCTAGTACACTAAAATTGTTCAGCTGATGCTTCTCTTCTGGCTTGATCTACTCTTTCCAGCATTATCTTCAGTTGCCAAATTTGATCTGCTCCGCTAGATGCCACTTTCTCTGTGACCTTCTTTGCTCCCTGTTCGTTGAAGTTGCTATTTCTTCTCCAGTTCGTTGTCACATTTGAACTTCCTGGGTCTTCCCCCACACCAACACCCCCGCCCACTGCCATCCCACGACATATACTTGAGCTCATCCAAAACTCTGCTGCCCATATCTTAACTCGCACCAAGTTCGGTTCCCCCATCACCCCTGTGCTGACTGACCTACATTGGCTCCCAGTCTGGCAATGTCTCAGTTTGAAAATTCTCATACATGTTTTCAAATCCCTCCATGGCCTCATGCTCCCCTCCCGCTCCCTATCTCTGTAACCTCTTCCAGCCCTAGAAGCATTCGAGATCTCTGCATTCATCTAATTCTAGCATCTTGCTCATCTCCGATTTTTATTGCACCAGTGTTGGCAGCCGTGCCTTCAGCTGTCTAGGCCCAAAGTTCTGGAATTCCCTCCTTAAACCTTTCCGCCTCTCTCTCTTCCTATAAGGTGCTCCTGAAAACTACCTCTTTGACCAGTCTTTTAGTCACTGTTCCTGATACCTCCTTTTGTGACTTAGTGTCATATTTTGTTTCATTACTCCCCTATAAAGTGCCTTGGGAAGTTTTACTATGTTAAAGGCAATGTATAAATACAAGTTGTTGTTAAAGGTGCTATATAACTGCAAGTTATTGTTGTGTTGTCAACCAAAGAGGGAGGGATTATATCGTGCCTGCGAGTGGAACATTTTCCACTCTTTGAGACAACTGTTGGGCTCAACCAGTCCCACATCAGGCATTGCACAGGAACCAGTACTTTAGTGTGTCATGTCTCTCAAGGAAGAGGCAGGGTCTGGTAGGTATTTCCTGTTGTTCTTCTACCCCCCCCTCCCACTTGAAAATGATGTACAGTGTGGGTCCCAAACTGCCTGGCTTGCTTTCCCTTTGCAGCAGATTCCTAGTGTAGCCACTGACTGAAAAAAATTCTAAAAGTGCCATAAACAATCTTTCATATCAGGCGGTAAAAGTGAATGCAAAAGCAAAATTGTAGCACACTTTCAGGTTCAGCTGCGGGAGGGAGGGGAAAATGGGCAGGAGATTGCGATTTACCAACTGAATATATAATGTGGGCCTGTCTTCACTGTGGTCTCTCAACTTGTGAGTTCAAAGCCGCAAAGTACTAAGGAGTTTCATGACATTTACTTGCATTCTGCATCCTCAACCACTTATGAGACAGGCAAAGAATCAGTAGCACAGCTGATGCAAGAGGGCGTGAAACATTGCATCCCAACACTGTTCAGTTCTGCCATTCCTTCAATGGTGGCTTTGTCTGCAAAGAATTAGCACAGATTCCTTCTTTAAATTTCCTTTTCTTCTTTAATTCGCTTATTGTTATGAGACAAAGGGCCTGTTGTCCAGTTTAAAATGTTAGGAAAATGGGAGGAAAAAGTTGGTGATGTGTTTTGATATGAGAAGAGAGACTGTTTGCGTCAGCTTTTATCATCGAGCACTAATCGTAGCATTAGTACACAATTTGAAAAAGTCCTTTGGTTTGAGTTTTGAACATTTTATTTTGCTGTACTCTATTTAGCGTGGATGTGGCATAAGCATGTGCACCAGCCAGCGGATAGTGAGAATATTGACCTCTTTCCCCTTCAATATTCTTCCCTTTCTCGTTAAAGTGCTGACTCAATATCAGAGTGCAAGCTCATAACCACTCGTGGTTCTCTCTGAAATGCTCTAAAAGAGTGAGTGTTAGAGGCAATTTGACAATGTCTGAGTCAAGTCCGAACTTTTCCTCAGCCAATGTCTGTGGGTATGTATCTTCCAGCACAGATTATTGTAACCAGGTAGATATTGCATGACATTCTCCTCTAGTCAGGGTACTGACGCCACTCCAGCTAAGACTTTTTTTTTTGTGATGTTAGTTAAGGAACAAATATTGGCCTGTACACCAGGGAGAACTCATCTACTGTTCTTCAAAATGGTGCCATGGGACCTCTCTCGTACGGTTGATGGGGCAGACGGGTCCTCAGTGGTTTAACTTTTCATCTGTAAGTGGAAATGTAGATGAAAATGGGCTTTGGACCAATGTTCCCTCTAAACTGCGCAGCAACCCAAAAGCCCCCGCGCACAAGTTGGCCCCTTTAAATTACCACACATGTGCGACTGCAGGAGAAAATGTAAAGGGCCCACACACTTAAACAAATGGCCCGCGTGCTCCAGAAAGAAATTAGAGGGAATGTTGGTTTAGATCCCAAAATCTAATTTTTGCATTAAGAAATTATCACGTCATTAGAAGTTAAAGCTTGCTTTGTGTCAATCCCTAACATCACCTTTGTCTTTCCCACAGAATGTAATCAGTAGAGCTTGTGCGTAGTAAATGCCCTCTTACCTAGTTCCTTTAAAACAGGAGTAGTGACAAAAGCAGACTAAAACAAGGGAGAGTAAATAAAATGTGGGAATAAAGGAGTGGAAATTCTGAGCACCAAATAACTTGGAGTGGATGGCTTATTTCTAAAAAATAGTGTTGTAAACTCTCAGTTCATTCACAAAGCAGCACTGCCACTGTCCTTTGGGAGGTGGGTGGGAGTGAGGGGTCAGAAGGTGCCAGTATGAATTGGGGTGCAAAGAGAGTGTCCACCAGAACGGAGAAGAGACTGTGTACCATCTACAAGATGCACTGCAGCAATTCGCCAAACCTCCTTCAACAGCACCTTCCAAATCTGCAACCTCTACCACCTAGAAGGACAAGATGCATGGGAGCACCACCACCTGCAAGTTCCTCTTGAAGTCGTGCATCATCCTAACTTGGGTCTGTATTGCAGTTCCTTCAATGTCGCTGGGTCAAAAACCTGCAACTCCCTTCCTAACAGCACTGTAGATGTACCTACAGCAAATGGACTGCAGCGGTTCAAGATGGCGGCTCACCACCACCACCTTCTCAAGGGAAATTTAGGGATGGGCAACCAATGCTGGTCTTGCCAGCAACGCTCACATCACATGAAAGAATAAAATAATGTTCCGATAAGCATGAAGAATGCCTGTGAACTGATAGGAGGTGGAGAAGAGTGCTTTTGAATCACTGGAACAATTGTAGAAATTTAAGGCCATTTAACAATCAGATTTAGCAACAGCCTGCAATTTCCCTTCAGAAAGTAGTGTTGGTGGGGGAATAGGGGAAGGAGTTGGAAATCCCTGCATGTTTTGCCCTGCTCACGTGGTGGAATGTTGTGAAGCAGTTATGATAAGCCTGTGGAATGCTGTACTTAAAATGCATCTGCCATACTTATAAATGTAGGTCTTTTTTTTGAGGCTCTGGCAGACTTTTGAAGATTTCTTGGAGGTTGGTGTCATGCTCGTGACTAGATTAGTCGTTTGGATGTGTTACAACATGAATGGCTCCTTTATTGAATGACTATTGGTGAATGTTGGCTGTTGTTAGGCCACTTAAGTGTCACTGTGTCAATGGGCAAGATTAAAATGGCACTGCCAAAATCACATCAGTGTGTTGGGAGAGTTGATGCATCGTATGATTAAGACTGATCTGTGTCTTCAGTAACACTGCTTTAAGTGCATTGTTGAGGGAGGGCTTTGTGTATTTGAACCAGGAATTTAAAGGATTTATTGATAAGCTGTTAATCCTCGACAATTTCAGGAATTTCCTGTTTTTTAAATGGGTTCTGACCAGCCAGTTTGAACCTGATCCATAGGGAAGCATCTGATCTCTTACAATCTTACAGCACAGAAGGAGGCCATTCATCCCATCCTCTAGGGCATCTCTTTGAAAGAGCTATCCAATTAGTCCCACTGCCCTGTTCTTTCCCCATAGTCCTACAAATTTTTTTTTCCTTTTCAAGTATTTATCCAATTTCCCAAAGTCTTAATATTCGTTTGGGTTCTCGTTGCTTAAAGAAATGGCAGGATGGTAAAGACGGAAATGTTTACTCTCATTTCGTACCACCCTTGGTCACCTCCCAATACATGTTCTCTGCATGTAATTGTGAGGTAATGATGATAAAAATTGTCTGGAGAGAATGATGTATTTAATCCATTCAGAAATTCTTACTATGCGTTTCTTGGGGGAAGCGAAAGTAGGGGCAGTATTGTTTTCTGAGTGATATTTTAACGTATTCTTGGTCATAGTATGATGTAGAATATGTCACAAACCAACAAGGTAATTAGGGATGAGAAAAGCCATTTGGCACATTGTAGTTTATCTGGTTGGAGAAACTCGGGTGCTGTTCCTGTTACAGATCCCATAGATGACTCCTTTCACTACTCTCCCATGGGTGATCAATAAGGGTCAAGAGTTTTAGAATCATAGAATGGTTGCAGCAGAGAAAGACACCATTCGGCCCATCATGTCTATGCCGGCTGTCTGCAAGAGCAATTCGGCTGGTCCCACTCGCCAACCCCCGGCCTTTTTCCATAGCCCTGCAAATTATTTCTCTTCAGGTGCTTATCCAATTCCCTTTCGATAGTCACAATTAAATCTGCCTTCACTACACTCTCAGGCAGTACATTCCAGATCCTAAACACTCGCTGCGTAAAAAGAAGTTTTTCCTTGTGTCGTCGTTGCTTCTTTTACCAATCACCTATGTCCTCTGGTTCATGACCCTTCTACCAATGGGAACAGTTTCTCTTTATCTACAAGAAATGCTGGAACCACTCAGCAGGTCTGGCAGCATCTGTTCCACCTGCTGAGTGGTTCCAGCATTTCTTATTTTTATTTCAGATTTCCAGCATCTGCAGTATTTTGCTTTTATTCTCTCTATCGACTCTGTCTAGACCCCTCATGATTTTGAACATCTCTATCAAATCTCCTCTCACCCTTTTCTCTTCTAAAGAGAACAACCCCCAGCTTCTGCAATCAATCCAGCTGACTGAAGCCACTCATCCCTGGAACCATTCTCTTAAAATCTTTTCTGCACTCTCTCTAATGCCTTCACATCCTTTCTAAAATGTGGTGCCCAGAATTGGACGCAATACTCCAGTTAAGGTTCATCATAACTTGCTTGCTTTTGTACCCTATGCCTCTCTTCATAAAGCCCAGGATCCCGTAATCCTATTTAACCAATTTCTTAACCTTCCCTGCCACTTTCAATGATTTGTGCGCATATTCCCCCAAGTCTCTTTGTTCCTGCACCCCCTTTAGAATTGTACCTTTTACATTGCCTCTCCTTGTTCTTCCTACCAAATTGTATCTGTCATGCTAGGCCCACACCTGCCAAGAATGAGTCTTTTAAACTAGCCACAGAGAGTTTGAACTCAGAAAGCTGTTTGCTCCTGGACTGAGCAGATCTCTCCTGTCTGCTCCCATCTCTTTCTCACAAGCCTCTGAATCCACTGAAGACACATGAACCCCAAGAGAGAAAAGTCTCCTACAGCGAACAAGGTTTAAGATGACTACTGGGCCCCAACGAAAAGCAAGATCTACCCACAATCAAGGATTCTACAGTGAGCTCGAAGAACCATAACAAAAACTCCTTAGATATTGCCTCAAACTTTTCCACCTTATTTTTCTTCTCTTTTCTGTCTCTATTTGCATGTGTGTATTGCGTATGCAAGCTAGCGTGGGCGCGTTGTGTATTCGTAGGTGTTAACCGAATTAGAGTTTAAGTTCAAGTTTAACAAATTTCAGCTTTTCTTCTTTAAACCTAAGAAAACCTGTTTGTGCTGGTTTCGTTGCCTTATAATTGGAAAGCGGTGAACAAGGATTCACCAAGGGAGAGCTAAAAACACGGTGTGTTTAAAATTAAACCCTGTTACGGTAAAACCAGGTGAAGGCTGAGAGGGAACTCTAGACACCTTTCTCACCCGGTTGTAACAGTATCACATTACACTTCTAGTTGCACAACATCAGTCCTACATTTGCTTTTGCTAGTTTGAACTTGCAGCCTTGACCTACTGTACTAATTTAACTGAAAGTAGCTTTTTGGATTTAATGTTGCTGAACGACTTACTCATTCATATACTTTTATTAGGCATCTTCTCAGTCACTTCCTTTCAAAATTGAAGTGCTGAAGTTTTATGCTACATTACAGGTTGGCAGCTGTATAAATTGCGACATGTCCTTTCGGGAAGGAAATCTGCCATCCTTATCTGGTCTGGCCTACGTGTGACTCCAGACCCACAGCAATATGGTTGACTCTTAACTACCCTCTGAATTCAGTTGTCAAGGGCGGCGCAGTGGTTAGCACCGCAGCCTCACAGCTCCAGCAACCCGAGTTCAATTCTGGGTACTGCCTGTGTGGAGTTTGCAAGTTCTCCCTGCGTCTGCGTGGGTTTTTGCCGGGTGCTCCGGTTTCCTCCCACAGCCAAAGAATTGCAGGTTGATAGGTAAATTGGCCATTATACATTGCCCCTAGTATAGGTAGGTGGTAGGGGAATATAGGGACAGGTGGGGATGTGGTAGGAATATGGGCTTAGTGCAGGATTAGTGTAAATGGGTGGTTGATGGTCGGCACAGACTCGATGGGCCGAAGGGCCTGTTTCAGTGCAGTATAAATAAATAAAGGCCAATTAGGGATGGGCCACAAATGCTGTCTCTGCCAGAGACGCCCACATCCCATGAAACGAATAAAAAAAAAGATACGGGGTAGCTCATTGTAGGACAGGTGCAGCATACAAACAGGAAGAGAGTGGTGGATTTGGCTTTGTCTTTCTGCCTCTGTGTCTGTGTATCTGATATAATGTACCTACCCTAAGGGAATAGCACTTGAATCATTCCTCATATCCTCTTGATAAAGTAGCCACAGGGATCCCCTGTGGCCGTTTCCCTCAACAACAGGTATACCGTTTTGGATACTGTTGAGGGGGACGATTTACCAGGGGTAAGCAATGGGGTACAGGTCTCTGGCACAGAGTCTGTCCCTGTTGCTCAGAAGGGAAAGGGGAAGAGGAGCAGAGCATTAGTCATTGGGGACTCCATAGTTAGGGGAACAGATAGGAGGTTCTGTGGGAACGAGAGAGACTCACGGTTGGTGTGTTGCCTCCCAGGTGCCAGGGTTCGTGATGTCTCGGATCGTGTTTTTGGGATCCTTAAGGGGGAGGGGGAGCAGCCCCAAGTCGTGGTCCACATAGGCACCAACGACATAGGTATAAAGAGAGATGGGGATTTAAGGCAGAAATTCAGGGAGCTAGGGTGGAAGCTTAGAGCGAGAATAAACAGAGTTGTTATCTCTGGGTTGTTGCCCGTGCCACGTGATAGCGAAGCGAGGAATAGGGAGAGAGAGGAGTTGAACACGTGGCTGCAGGGATGGTGTAGGAGGGAGAGTTTTGGTATTCTGGATAATTGGGGCTCTTTCTGGGGTAGGTGGGACCTCTACAAACAGGATGGTCTTCACCTGAACCAGAGGGGTACCAATATCCTTGGGGGGGAGATTTGCTAGTGCTCTTCGGGGGGGTTTAAACTAATTCAGCAGGGGAATGGGAACCTAAATTGTAGTTCCAGTGTACAGGATGTTGAGAGTAGTGAGGTCAGGGATAAGGTTACAAGGACGCAAGAGGGCACTGGCAAGCAAGAACTTGGTTTAAAGTGTGTCTACTTCAACGCCAGGAGCATCCGGAATAAGGTGGGTGAGCTTGCAGCATGGGTTGGTACCTGGGATCTCGA